>NC_091990.1:119604736-119904736 GCF_044704955.1 Pristiophorus japonicus
CACTCCAGTGTAGCACTGAAGGAGTGCTGCACAGTTGGGAGTTGCTGGCTTTTGGATGAGACGTTAAACTGAGGCCCTATCTGCTCTCTCAGGTGGACGGAAGTTATCCCCAGTGTCCTAGTTGATTTATCCCTCAATCAACATCACAAAAGAAAAACAGACCATCTGATCATTATCACGTTGCTGTTTTGGGAGCTTGTGTGCAAATTGGTTGCCGCGTTTCCTACATTACAACAGTGACTACACTTCTAAAGTAGTTTATCGGCTGTAAAATGCTCTGAGATGTCCTGGTTGTGAAAGGCACTATATACATGCAAGTCTTTTCTTTTAACTATATATTTAAATACTGTGAGACCCGATATCATCACAAGTCTTCAATTGGAACAAAGGTTGCCATGTCTACAACAAATCTATTTTATGCAATGTAAAGCTGCTGGTTAAAGGATGTCAAAACAATTGCAATATATAAAAAGTGCCAGATTAGTTTCTGAATTTCAAACTCCGCAATGTGCTGTAGTTTATTTTCACACCATCAAGAGCCTGAATAGAATATTTATGTAATGTTTCATTAGTTATATAAATGATTACATCTCGACTGTTATTGAAATGCAATGCAAACCTAAATTGTTGAAAGAGATCAAGTACTCAGAAACCTTCCATTAAAATAAAATTTTGATTTAAAAGAGTTGATGCAATGCTCATGTGAAGAAATGCAGAATGCTACCTTGGACAGAGACGAGAAAGTGGGTGGTGGTTTTGTAACTCACAACCACAATTTTCATTTAAATGAAAGCTTTAAAATATTAAAAAAACATCAATGGGCATTTCACAGATATGCATTCAGAAAACACACTGAACGATGGATAAGAGACTTGGAACTGACTAAAAGCTTGGTTCAAGAGGTGGGCTTTACGGAAGATTTTAAAGAAGCCTTGCTGGAGGGATTCAGGGAGGGAATTCCATAGAGTAAGAACCAGGCGACTGAAAGCTCGGCAGCCAATGGTGGGAGAGGCGGGGGGGGGGGTTGCATAAAAGACTGGAATCAGAGGGTGGAAGGAAGTTATGGAGATACGGTGGGAGAGATTTAGAGGTGAGGTCGATGATAAACCATGACACATAGAAGGTAGAAACTGAACTGAAATGTATGCTTAACCGTTGTGGCTTCCAACTAGTCAACAATATGAATGTAATAATACACTTTGAAATCGTGCGTATTGCCTGAAAGAAGAATTCTCAATGGAAGCACATTTTATTATCTATGATCCTTTCCTTGTGCAACCTCTTCACATCATTCAACTTATTGGTGATAGGGAAAAGAAAGAGACGGGGGGGGGAAAAAGTTTTTATTATCCATCAATTTAATGTCAGAAACTTTATCATTTCCGAAGTATATCCACTTTTATGAAATCATTCAACTATTGCCTCACAAACGGTAATACAAAAGATGAAAGCTCTCAATAAAAAAGTTCTGAAAAGGAATTAGGACAACACTGGAAATGGAAGGACCCTCTTGCCTTGAAATCATAGGGGATATATGTAGAGCTCAGGTGAAACAATTTATTTTCAAAATACATAAAATAAAAAGAGATCCAACAGTGCAACACTTCTTCTTGAAAGTAAGGAGGCAGTAAAAATACATTGGTGCAGCGTGCCAGTCAGTTTTCTAGGTGAGCAGCCCAACTAGGGGGAATGAGGATTCCATCAAACCCAACAGTCATGACTATTCAAAGCAAAGCTTCCCCTGAAGTCAAACTCAGTCACGTCTTGTGCTGTGGGGATGGGAGGAGCACTGAAGAATTGACTGAGCTAAATAAGTTGGCTCAAGAACTTCATACAAGGGGAAAAGATGGCAGGAACCATCAATCCAAAAGGTCTAGAGAAGATTTTTTTCTGCACTTCCAGCCTCATCAAGGAATGGCTGCTTGAGGTAATAACACAAGAAATAGGAGCAAAGAAATTTCCTCAGACACACTTGAAAGGCGGTGCAAGCAACAACACCTTGTATTTATATAGCGCCTTTAATGTAGTGAAACATCCCAAGGCGCTTCATTGGAGTGTTGAGATAAAACAATTTGACAACGAGCCGCATAAAGTAGAAATTAGCGCAGGTGAGGTAGTTTTTAAGGAGCGTCTTGAAGGAGGAAAGAGAGATAGAGAGGCGGAGAGATTTAGGCAGTGCGTTCCAGAGCTTGGGGCCTCGGCAACAAGGCACGGCCACCAATGGTTGAGCGATTATAATCAGGGATGCTCAAGAGAGCAGAATTAAAGGAGCAGACATCTCAGGGAGTTGTGGGGCTAGAGGAGATTACAGAGATATGGAGAGATTTGAAAATAAGGATGAAAACTTTGAAATCGAAGCGTTGCTTAACCGGGAGCCAATGTAGGTCAGCGAGCATCATCATCATTATCACCATAGGCAGTCCCTCGGAATCGAGGAAGATTTGCTTCGACTCTTAGCATAAGTTCTTAGGTAGCTGTACAGTCCAATATGAGAACCACAGTCTCTGTCACAGGTGGGACAGATAGTCGTTGAGGGAAAGGGTGGGCAGGGGACCTGGTTTGCCGCACGCTCCTTCCGCTGCCTGCGCTTGATTTCTGCATGCGAGCACAGGGGTGATGGGTGCGCGGGACTTGGTGCCAGTTAGGACATGGGCAGCCGAGTTTTGGATTCAAATATCCGAGAAACTGGTTTGTGATTTGGTTCCAAGGAATATATTAATTTTTTTTTTGAGATACAGATGTACATGCAAGTCCTTGAGTTGGAGATGAGTCATAAGCAAACAACTGTTGCAATTTTTTTGATAAAATAATCCTTTCACTTGAAAGTTCAATAACTTTCAGTGCTGCTTTGATGGGTGCATGGAATAGGCATCATTAGGTTGATAGTAGTAAACAAGATCACGTAAGAACATAAGAAATAAGAGCAGGAGTAGGCCATATGGCCCACTCGAGCCTGCTCCGCCATTCAATAAGATCATGGCTGATCTTCGACCTTAACTCCACTGACCCCCATAATCCCTCGATTCCCCTAGAGTCCAAAACTCTATCTATCTCAGCCTTGAATATTCTCAATGACTCAGCATCGACAGCACTTTGTGGTAGAGAATTCCAAAGATTCACAACCCTCAGTGAAGACTCACCAGCCAGGGGAAACCCTGTCAATACACTTCAGAATATTGTGTGTTTCAATGAAACTACCTCTCATTCTTCTAAACACCAAGAGTATAGGCCGAGTCTACTCAATTTTTCCTCATGGGATGTGAGGGTTGTCCTAAGGATCAATCTAGTGAACCTTCGTTGCACCGCTCCAAAGAAGTCTGTCCTTCCTCAGATAAGGAGACCAAAACTGTCCAGGTGTAGTCTCACCAAAGCCCTGGACAATTGTAGCAAGATTTTCATACTCTTGTGCTCCAACCCCTTGCAATAAAGGCCAACATGCCATTTGCCTTCCTAATTATTTGCTGTATCTGCATGCTAACTTTGTGTTTCCTGTACAAGGGCATCTAAATCTCTCTGAACACCAACATTTAATAGTTTTTCACCATTTAATAAATATTCTGTTTTTCTATTCTTCCTACCAAAGTGAATAACCTCACATTTCCCCACATTATACTCCATCTATCACCTCATTGCTCACTTAGTCTATCTATATCCCTTTGCAGGCTCTTTGTGTCCTCCTCACAGCTTACTGTCCCCACCTAACTTTGTATCATCAACAAGCTTGAATACATGTCACTCAGTCCCATCATCTAAGTCATTAATACAGATTGTAAGTAGCTGAGGCCCCAGCACTGATCCTTGTGGCACCCCACTAGTTACAGCCTGCTAACCGGAAAATGACCCTTTTATCCCTACTCTCAGTTTTCTGTCTGTTAACCAATCCTCTGTCTATGCTAATACATTACCCCCAATACCGAGAGTCCTTACCTTGCACAGTAACCTTTTAAGTGGCACCTTATCAAATGCCTTTTGGAAATCCAAATATACTACATTCAATGGTTGCCCTTTATCTATCTTGCTTGTTACATTCTCAAAAAATTCTAGTAAATTTGGTAAACACGATTTCCCTTTCATAAAACTATGTTGATTCTGCCTAATCATATGATGATCTAGGTGCCGTTACCACTTCCTTAATAATGGATTCCAGCATTTTCCCGACGATTGATGTTAAGCTAACTGGTCTGCAGTTCCGGGTTTTCTCCCTCCGTCCTTTCTTGAATAGCGGGGTTATATTTGTTACCTTCCAATCCGCTGGGACCGTTCGAGCATCGAGGGAATTTTGGAAGATCACAACCAATGCAGCCACTATCCATCTCTGCAGCGACCTCTTTTAGAACCCTAGGATGTAGACCAGGTGATTTGTTGGCTTTTAGTCCCATTAATTTCTCAAGTGTTTTTTTCTCTACTGATACTAATTACTTTAAGTTCCTCACTCTTATTGTCCCCTTGGTCACACTATTTTTGGTATGCTTGTTGTGCCTACTACTGTGAAGACAGATACAAAATATGTGTTTAAAATCTCTGCCGTTTCCTTATTCCCCATTATAATTTCCCGTATCCCAGGACACGATGGCCATTTTTAAGCTTTCCTTCAAGAATGTGTTTAAACATCAGAAGTCAAGCAGCTGATGTAAGCTAGTGTAATAAATGACCAGATTTACTAGGTGAACTTGGGGAACAAAACTATTCTCATCTCCGTTGTTGGTCTTTAGACACCTCTATGACACCCAAACAAACTCTTGAAGTAGGAGTTTGCTCGAGAATCTCTCAACCAAACCAGTGTCTCATAAACTCACTTGAATATATGTGACAACAGGGGAGATTACTTGGTACCAAAGCATGGAGGAGCAGAAGAAACAGCATGCCTCATGACCATATGTAAAAACATGATTTAGTTAGAAAAATATACCTGCTTATAAAAATTTCATTACCAAATTTGAAGTTTGTGTCCTTACTGTTGGAAAGTGAGGGTACTTTGGCAGAAAAAAAAATCAAATTAAATCAATTTAAATGGAGAAAGATTGCAAAGTGCTGCAGTACAGCGTGACTTGGGGATATTTGTGCATGAAACTCAAAAGGATAGTATGCAGGTACAGCGTGATTAGGAAGGCCAATGGAATCTTGGCCTTTATTGCAAAGGTGATGGAATATAAAAGCAAGGAAGTCTTGCTGCAGTTATACAGGGTATTGGTAAGGCCACACCTGGAATACTGCGTGCAGTTTTGGTTTCCATATTTATGGAAGGATATATTTGCTTTGGAAGTAGTCCAGAGAAGGTTCACTAGGTTGATTCTGGAGATGAGGGGGTTGACTTAAGAGGAAAGGTTGAGTAGGTTGGGCCTCTACTCATTGGAATTCAGAAGAATGAGAGGTGATCGTATCGAAATGTGTAAGATTATGAGGGGGCTTGACAATGTGGATGCAGAGAGGATGTTTCCACTGATAGGGGAGACTAGAACTAGAGGCCATAATCTTAGAATAAGGGGCCACCCATTTAAAACTGAGATGAGAAATTTCTTCTGAGGGTTGTAAATCTGTGGAATTCTTATTTGAGCTTGGCCGTCAAGTAAAACCCAGTCCTAAATGGCCGATCCCTTATTCTGAAACTGTGACCAGTAACTAGTTCTAGACTCCCCAGCCATGGGAAACATCCTCCCAGCATCTACCCTGTCAAGCCCTATAAGAATTTTGTATGTTTCCCCTCTCAGATCACCTCTCATTCTTAAACTCTAGAGATATAGGCCTAATCTACTCAAATCACTCTTCATAGGACAATCTTCGCATCCCAGGAATCAGTCTAGTGCCCCTACGTTGCACTCCCTCTAAATCATGTATAATATTAACTAAATAAATGGCATACTGCAGGTGCGGTCTCATCAAGGCCCTATATAATTGTAGTAAAGTCTTCTTTACTCTTATACTCCAATCCCTTTGTAATAAAGGCCAATACACAATTTGCTTTCCGAATTGCTTGCTGTACTTGCATGGTAACTTTCTGTGATTCGTGTACAAAGACACCCAGGTCCCTCTGAATAACACCATTTCCGTCTCTTATGGGAAGGAGGCCATACCCAACAAATTTACTGGAGTTCTTCAAAGAAATGGGGGGCCCCACAGGGAGAAGTGTTGGGCCATTGCCATTTTTATAGCTGTCTAAATTTGCAGATAACAAAATTTGGGGGGGGGGGGGGGGATTGAATAATATGGCACAGGCAAAGCACAAATGGATAGCTACAGTTGGGAAGGAGGGCCGATGAGTGGTGAGTGACATTTAGAGTGAAGAATTACAAGGTAATGGGGTTAGGGATGGGAAAGAAACATGGGAATATAAACCAGTATCTGGCTCAAGGCACCTGAGCTATAAGGAGAGATTTAGAAGCCTCACTGTTTATTCTGGAGAAAATAAAGTCTCAAGGGAGATGTTACTTCAGTATTCACAATTGAGGGAATAGATAAATTCAATCCCAATATGTTTGAGATGGCCACAGATTTTAGAACCAGGAGCCATGAGTTGAAACTTAGAAGAGGGAAAGTACACAGACACTTTAGATGTAAATACTTTACAAAGAAGGCAGAGAAAATGTGGTATGGATTGCCCAGAGAGATATACTATGAGACAGACAGAGGAAAAATGAGAGAGAACTGGATAGATATTCGAGGCAGTGGATGATTGCGAGGCATGCGTTTTCGGAACTGGTCGGATGGGCTCCAGAAGCTTTCTAGATTCTGTATCTTATTATCTTCCTAAACTCTAGAGTTCCTCTCCCATCCTTGGGGGGGTGGGGGCATGAAAAAGAGGTAGCCCATGACAACTGCTGTAAATCATACAACAAACCACATAACTAGCAATGTTATTTTTATTTCATTCCAAAAACTCCATTCATGTAGAAACTGTTAAATGTCATTTTATTAAACATTTTAACAATAAACTTGCAATAGCAATCTCGGTGTGTGTGTTCTGGAAGCTGTGAGAAAATAAATTCACCTTAAAATTCACATGCAGACACGCTTTCAATGCCCAAGTGGGCAAAAGGACCTTTTGGTTAGCGCTAAGTTATACAAAATACAGAGAACACCAAGATTCTGGTCTACGCTGTTAGTTAATCTCAGCTGGGATATAAATCAGCCTCAGCACTGCAGATTCGGAGGGGAAAATTATCACTCAAGGTTCAATTTTCTCTACTGAAACTGTATGAACAATATGTGATCGTGCCTTCTGTTGTCTAGGTCCTAAAGCTCTGGAATTCCCTGCCTAAACCTCTCAGCCCCTCTTTCCTTCTTCAAGACGCTCCTTAAAACATACCTCATTCACCAAGCTTTTGGTCACCAGTGCTACTTTCTACTTATGCGGCTCGGTGCCAAATTTTTTATCTCAATACTCCAGTGAAACGCCTTGGGACATTTCACTACGTTAAAGGCGCTATATAAATACAAGTTGTTGCTGAGATTAGGCTTCGCTGCCTTGCCCTGTATGATTGAATAGCCTGCCGAAAGTCGTGTAGTTACTCAAATAAAAAGAAATTGGCCGTTTGGGTAAGGATCGAGAATTTGGCATCGGTAGAACCGTACAGCAGCAAGCTGTGTGTGTCTTCAACAGAGAAAAGTGCAAATAAATCAATTTGGAAAGTTTAATACGGTGCTGCTGCCTTAAAAAACAAACAAGCCTTTCTACAGCGCCTTTCACATCATCAGAATGTCCCAAAGCACATGGCAGCCAATGAATTACTGTTGAAGTGTAGTTACTGTTACCTAGGCAAATGTGGCAGGGTATTTGCACAGAGCAAGGTCCCACAAACAAATGGGTGCTGGAGTACTGTGTGCAGTTCTGGTCACCAAATTACAAGGAAGATGTGATTGCATTGGAGAGGGTACAGAAAGTCGGAATAAATGGTTCATTCTCTGGTTGGCAACCAGTAACTAGTGGGGTGCCGCAGGGATCAGTGCTGGGACCCCAACTATTTACAATCTATATTAACGACTTGGAAGAAGGGACTGAGTGTAATAGCCAAGTTTGCTGATGATACACTGCTTTTCCTCCCATCTTTGTGTGAGGAGGACACAAAAAATCTGCAAAAGGACATAGGCAGGCTAAGTGAGTGGGCAAAAATTTGGTTGATGGAGTATAATGTTGGGAAGTGTGAGGTCATGCACTTTGTCAGAAAAAAATCAAAGAGCAAGTTATTATTTAAATGGAGAAAGATTGCAAAGTGCCGCAGTACAGCAGGACCTGGGGGTACTTGTACATGAAACACAAAAAGACAATATACAGGTTCTGCAAGTGCCAAGGTATCTTGGTCTTGATTTCAAAGAGGATGGAGTATAAAAGGCCAATGTTATCTTGGTCTTTATTGCAAAGAGGATGGAATATAAAAGCAGGGAAGTCTTGCTACAGCTATACAAGGTATTGGTGAGACCACACCTGGAATACTGCGTGCAGTTTTGATTTCCATATTTATGAAAGGATATACTTGCTTTGGAGGCAGTTCAGAGAAGGTTCACTACTTTGATTCCGGGGATTGACTTATGAGGAAAGTTTGAGTAGGTTGGGCCTCTACTCACGAGTTCAGAAGAATGAGGTGATCTTATCGAAACGTGTAAGATTATGAGGGGGTTTGACAAGTTGGATGTAGAGAGGATGTTTCCACTGATGGGGGAGACTAGAACTAGAGGGCATGATCTTAGAATAATGAGCCGCCCATTTAAAACAGAGATGAGGAGGAATTTCTTCTCTCAGAGGGTTGTAAATCTGTGGAATTTGCTGCCTCGGAGAACTGTGGAAGCCGGGACACTGAATAAATTTAAGACAGAAATAGAGAGTTTCTTGAGCGATAAGGGGATAAGGTGTTATGGAGAGCGGGCGGGGAAGTTACTTTTCCAATGTTATTTTCAAATTCAGAAACCATGTGGCTTTTTAAATTATAGTAAGGCACTGGGTAAACCATCATTTGCCCCAAGAATGTTCTACTTTCTTTCCAGTTATCATTGGCGCACAGCCGGAATACATTCCTATTTGGTCCATTATGTTGTGGTCTGATTTGCTGGCACTGGTCGGCACTTGAAGAGCCTATGATCAGATCAGCCATGATCTTATTGAATGGCGGAGCAGGCTTGAGGGGCCGTATGGCCTACTCCTATTTCTTATGTAGAGGAGATTTACGAGGATGTTGCCTGGACTGGAGAATTTTAGCTATGAGGAAAGATTGGAGATGCTGGGTCTGTTTTCTTTCAAAATAGAGGCGGCGGAGGGGAGACCTGATTGAGCTGTATAAAATGATATGGGGCCTGGATAGGATAGGACCTGTTTCCCGTTGTCAACAACCAGGGGGCGTAGATTTAAAGTAATTGGGGGGGGGAATAGAGGAGATATGAGGGGAAACTTCTTTACTCTGGAGGTGGTGGGGGTCTGGAACTCACTGCCTGAAAGGGCGGTAGAGGCAGAAACCTCACCACATTAAAAAAATACTTGGATGTGCACATGAAGTGCCATAACCTACAGGGCTACAGACCTGGAAAGTGGGATTAGGCTGGATAGCTCTTGGTCGGCCGGCGCAGACATGATAGGCCGAAATGGCCTCATTCCGTGCTATAAATTTCTATGATTAATCTGTGGTGTTCAATGGGGGATAAATATTGACCAGGAAACTGGAATAAATCCCCTGCTCCTCATTGAATTAACCTACCAGAATAGGGAGATGGTGCCTCTATTTAATGCCTCAACCAAAAGACAGGACCTCTGCCACTGCAACACTTCCTCAGTGCCGCACTAAGTGTCAGACTGGAAGTGTTGGAGTGAGGCTTGAACTCAAGACATTTTAACTCAGTGCTACCACTAAACCAAACTGACTTAATTGGACATGAACTTAATCTTAAATATTCTGGTTTAAAGCACACCTCATTTAAGTGCACAGATTTTCTCAGCTTCTCAGACCATTTACTCACCTAAACACACCGATTCTTGTTTCATTAAAAACCACTGTCCCACGCCGACAGAATATTTTACACCTAATAATGTAAAGCGATTAAAGTTCATCACTGCAGGCGTGCCTGCCCAAGGCAGGGGCAGCGCACGGCAAGATCAATCAGCGCACAACTGCTTGAAAAGTAAATGTTGATAACGCCAGCCTGTTTCAAATGTAGAGCGTGTTAAATTCAAGAATAAAAGATTTGTTTTTGCCTCATACTACCCTAATCTAAGGTTTACATTTCAGGTACACACTTTTTTTGGCATTTAAAAACAAAACTAGAGTACTAACCAGGTGATTTGTTGCACATGAATATTGCGCTTATATTTATAGTACTTATTTTCCGTCACCATAGAGTTGGCTTTTTAGCAAGTCAGTTATTAAGTTCATTAAGGATGACCCTCTGTGTAATTTTATATTTAATACTTAATAAAGTAGTTTCTCTAACCCAGGAGTTTCCCAGCTTTTTGCCTTCATGGATTGCTTAGATGCAAACATGGGAGTTTCTGCAAGCCAAATATAAAGTATTAATGTTCCCATTAATTTGCACATTTCTCAAGCTGCGTATAAAGATACACCAGTGAGGAGACTGTGTTAACAGCAGCCCTTTGCAAACCTCCAGGCCCACAAATTCAAATATGTCAAATAAGCACGAAAGAAATAAGGTGTTCCGTAGGCTGGATTGCGAGGGCTCGAGGTTGCACATGGCCCATAGTTTAGATACCAGCCTTGCTCTAATCTCTTGTATAAAATTAGAATTAAAAATGTTTAGTATGCTGGTGAGCAGAGCTCATGTTTAAAGTTAACACTTTATTGTACACTCTACTCACTGGCATTTTAAACATTCAGAACTCAAACGGTAATATTTTGTTTAAAATGTTCTTATTTTAAACATCCACTCACTGAATTCAGACGCATTTCTTTCAATGGCATATCAGTCAAATGCACAGCCTGGTTTAATGCATATTTTTTAGCTGTCAAATACAATGTGCATTTATCCGGCTTGCTGAAAAACTAATTTGCAGGATTATGGGGAAAAAGTTGGGGTGTGGGACTAAATTGGACAGCTGATTCAGAGAGCCGGCACAGGTGTGACAGACCAAATGGCCTTCTGTGCTGTAAGATTCTATGATTCCTTTGTACCACATATGATGTTGCAGGTGAACAAGTATTCAACTAGCTTCTTGAGACAGATAAGCAGCGGCTCATCTCCAAAATAGATTCTGTACAAATATGTACCGTGTTACTAATGAAAATTTGAAGTCATGAGGTACTTCCATTCACTGATGGTTATCTCGAAGGAAAATTAAAAAGCATCAGTAATAGAGAACATGAAACGACCAGATTGTCATAAAAACTCATCTGGTTTGCTAACATCCTTTAGGGAAGGAAATCTGCTGTCCTTACCTGGTCTGGCCTATGTGTGACTCCAGACCCACAGCAGTGGTTGACTCTTAACCACACTCTGAAATGGCCCAGCACGCCATTCAGTTGTATTCAAGGCGGCAGCTCACCACCACTTTGAGGGCAATCAGGGATGGGTAATAAATACTGGCCTTGTCAGCGATGCTCACATCCCGTGAACAAATCCATTTTTTTTAAATGGGAAAATGACACTACAGGTGCTGTCCATGGCAATCCAAAGTTTAATAATGTTAAAAAAACTGTTGTAACTGTAATGAGCAGGCAAACTGCGCTTGAATCATCTGCACATGCCAAGACATCAGTTCTGCGTTTTATTTGCAAAAGCGCAAAGTTGAGATTTTTTAAAACTTTTATGCAGATAAGAAAAGGTGATAGGCGTGTATATGAAGTCTAGTTAGTTTGTATAAATCTATGCAAGTTATTTTTGTTATTCCCTCATTATAGAAGAAAAAACGTCAGGCATGCCTTTGGAGTGAACAGGCGTAACAGGCAGAGACAGCTAGCAAAAAGTGAGGGACGTGAGTGACCCAGATCAGATCTTCACCACCATGTTGCATCTCTAAAGTGCACTCAAACCAAACAAAAAGTTTGATTTTAAAATGTATAAATTTAAAAGAAAAGCAGGATTAGATGAAAGTATATTGTAAACACCATCAATGAATATATTTACCTTATGGGGTGGAGGGGGGGGTCTTACTTTTGTGTACACATTTGAGGCTTTGTGCAGTAGAACTGTGCGGCACAAGACTGCACCATTCTATAGCTCTAGCAGCCAGTACCTAAACATTCTCTCTGAATGCGAGGTACCACCCCCTCGAAATAGTTTGGCTCAACTCGTCTCTGGGGGCGAGAGTTGGAACTCGCTTCAGCCAATCTCGGAGTCTGATCATGAACACATCACATGTCTGTATGTCGAAAGCTACTCTCGATAGGAAACCATTTGGTATGTAAATATGCATAAAGGGGTAATGGGTAGTGCGTAAGTTCACCTTATTTGAGGAAACAGAAAGCAACAATAAAATGTCCCACATAGAAAGTTTTTTTCTCCAAAATGCATGCTGAGGAAGTCTGGGAACGGGTCAGCCTCATCATCAAATCTTAACTTTAAAAAAAAAAAGAGTAGTTTTCCCAATCAGATTTTTGTTAGTAGAATGTACGTGCGTGAAGAATTGATTCTACAGAAAGGATTTGATAACACTGCGCCATATGAGAAGTTGTAACCAGCTGTGTTGGAATCAGGAATTGAATGGGTACTTCGGAAAAAGATTTGATTTATTTACAATATTCATGCTTAAATGTAAGTTTCAAGGAGATTTGCCCACTTTACACATCAATTGTTTAATCGTGAGTACTTTGTTAATTCCGAGACATGAAGTTTAGGCTTACTGAGACCATGATGCTGAAAGACACTGAGCAATGAAGTTACAACTTTTTAAAGTTTGCCTTCCAAGAGTTAGTAGAGTTTTCAGATAATGCCATATGAAAAGAAAGAAAAAAAACATGTTCCTAGTACAAGATTTATTACAGGCATGCACCATGCTTAAGGTTGTACCATTATTGTAATGAATGAAATACTGCACCTAGATTTTGGATATATTAACCATTTTAATAAAGCTTACTATTTTATGGATTTTAGCGCCTCATAATGAACAGGGATTGTACGGTCAGTTTAAATAAAATTAATTTTGCGAGCACAATTTGCAAAGCAAAGTGGAATTCAACATTTGTCTAGAGTGCAACATTTGGCATGGCAAAGAAGCCTAGAAATGGTCGTCAGTCTTGCATCACACGTAGCGAGCTACAATTCATCAGTTTACCTGGACATATTTGCCAGCAGTCTGCAATTCAAGGTTCATTCTGTGCCATCAGGTCAGATGTGAATGTGCAGAGCTAAGTGCATGTATGTGACTTCTCAATAGTCATACTAACTTCCTCGAGTACAATACCTCCATTAAACTCCTGATCCATTAGAACATAATCAACAAAAAAAAAATCAAATCATCATGCATCTGCATCACCCAGAACAACCACACTACGGAAATAACCCTCCCTACCTGCTTAATGAAGATCGAAGGATTCACAAAACTTCTCTCAAATTTTGAGCAACGCAGAATAAAACTAATTTCTATTTGTAAACCAATGTGCAGCACTTCAACCATCTAGCGAACATGGAATTTGAACACACCTCTGCAGGTATAATTGGTGGTTGACGAAACAAGCTATATTTGAACAGATGATCTTTTATAAGGTTATTTCTTTTTCCCTTTTCTTGCCAATTCCTTCCTCTCCTGAAAAGCATCGACTCCTCACTGGGTTCGAATTCCAACTGACAAGACGCCCTCTGGCACCGCATTTGGGTGTCCATTGTCCACACACGAGTGTGTCATTTTGATGGGACTGTGTCGATTGGCTATTTGACTGCAGGTGCATCACAGCTGAGCTCCACACTATCTTCACAAAATATGTACTTCCGCAAGGTTTATGGAGTCCCCCGCTCCCTAATCCAGGGCAATAGAGAGTCAATTTTAGCTCAACTACCACTGCCGCAGTTGAGATCAGACTGTGGATTGAGCCTGCGTTGTTTCTCTTCTGTGCTCGAGCTACTCGTTCTATAAACTCGGAGGCATCAAGGAGCCTCAATTTATTTATAACGGTGGGCTCGCACTAAAGTTACATAACACCTCTGTGCTGCCCGACTGACTTTCAATATATTTTCATGTTTTAAAGTAGATGACAATAAACATGCAGGTCTGTATTTGGTGTTGGAGCTTCCTCAGGTGGTAATAATACTTATAAAGAATCAATCTGTTGTTGAGCTGGGAAGTGGAAAAAGCAGGAGAATAGATCGTATCCACTTCCATGTCAAGGGAATGATAAACTGCACAGGCAAGAAGAAATATATTGCTCAACTATAAAGTTATTGCAGCAACATGCCAGTTTAATGTCAGTTCTTTAAAAAAAAAGTTATCAGCCAGGGTTCTGCTTTAATATATTGTGATTGGCAAAAGAACCAGAGGCAACATGAGGAAAATCTTTTTTTAAACACGAATGATTAGGATTTGGAATGTACTGCCTGAGGAAACAAGAATCAGTATTAGCCTTCAAAAGGGAATTGGATAAATACTCGAAGAAAAAAATTGCGGGGAAAGAGTGGGGGAGTGGAACTAACTGGATTGCTCTCCGAAAGAGCTGGAGCAGACTCAATGGGCCAAATGGTCTCCTTCTGTGCTGTACTATTCTATGGTTCCTGCTGCAAGGAGCTTGTCTCAAAGCTGGAGGACAACAGAATTAGGCTCGGCGACTGATCGATTCTCGCTGACTGGATTAATGCATAAAGGCCACTTGGACAAAGACTAAGAGTGCTATTTTCTCCCAGGGAGCCCCATTCCCCACCCCAAGTTAGCTCCGCAGGAAAAGAGGAAAGGAAACCAAGGGACGGGTAAGGTGAAGAAAATGATACCAGGTCTATTCTATTGCCAAAGTCGGATGGGTCGCCATACTGCTGGCTCAGATCTTTTCCAAAAATATATATTATAGTCAGGACACAATTCTATTAAGATTACATTTACTTGTAAGAGAAATCTTATAAGGTGAGCTTAAGTGCACCAACAGTTCAGCATTCGACTTCTAACCAAAAGGTTACAAGACTAATGATCCGGAAACACGAGTTCCAATCCCACCACAGCAGCTGGGGAATTAAAATTCAGTTAAATAAATTTGGACTAACAGGCTAGTATCTGTAATGGTGACCATGAAACTACCGGATTGTGGTAAAGAACCATCTGGTTCCCTAACGTACTTTAGGGAAGGAAATCTGCCACCCTTACCTGGTCTGGCCTATATGTGACTCCAGACCCACAGCAATGTGGTTGACGCTTAACTGCCCTCTGAAATGCCACTTCTCAAAATTAGATATGGGCGATAAGTGCTGGCCTTGCCAGCGAAGCCCACATCCCCTGTATGAATATTTTTTTTTTAAAGTTAAATTACCAGGGATAACTGACGCTTTGAGCTCACCTACTGCAGTCACTTAAGTTTGGCCACTATCACCGATAGCAATCCTGCCACTTAAACTGCCTCACAAGTTGCAAGATGGGGCAGGTGGCCTTGGGAAGGGAAAAGAGACAAGACAAACATATGCAGCATTTGCTCTCATGGCTTGGTTTAAGCAAATGATCTGAAAAATCACTAAGTGCAAATTCGACATTGCAAACAACAATTTGACATCAGACGTGAGCAAACCAAACCGTCCAAATACTGTACAACTAATGAAGCAAACATACCAAAGCACTTCACTAAATATTCCACAAGACTGACAATGGTTGTGGAAACAGTACTTTCAGTATTCTGTAACAGTACCCAAATTCTGCATGCCTATCTTTCTAGGTCCTGCAAAGAACATGAGAGCACAGTATGTGCATGCAATACTGCTGCATATGATTAGACTGTTTCACAACCTATGCACTTTCAGTACTGTACCGGTAGTGTTAGCCTTGGCTTAGTGGTAGCACTCTCGCCTCGGAGTCAGAAGGTTGTATGTTCAGTCCCACTCCAGAGGCTTGAGCACAAATCACGGCTGAGACTTCATGCAATACTGAGTGAGTTCTGCACTGTTGGAGGTTTCCGTCTTTCATACGAGACGTTAAACAAGGCCCTGGCTGCTCTCTTAATTAAGTGAATGCAAAACATCCTATGGCATTATTTGAAGAGCAACAGCAATTTGTATTTATATAGCACCTTAACGCAGTGAAACGTCCAAAGGCACTTCACAGGAGTCTTGTGAGATAAAAGAAATTTGAGACCGAGCCACCCAAGTAGAAATTAGCACAGGTGACAAAAATTTTGCTCAAAGGGGTGGGTTTTAAGGAGCGTCTTGAAGGAGGAAAAAGAGGTAGAGAGGCAGAGAGGTAGAGAGGCGGAGAGGTTTAGGCAGGGAGTTCCAGAGCTTGGGGTCTGAGCAACAGAAGGCACTGTTACTAATGGTTGAGCGATTATAATCAGAGACACTCAAGAGGGCAGAATTAGAGGAGCGCAGACATCTCAGGGCAGATTGTAGGGTTGGAGGAGATTACAGAGATAGGGAGGGATTTGAAAATAAGGATGAGAATTTTGAAATCGAGGCATTGCTTAACCAGAAGTCAATGCAGGTCAGTGAGCACAGGGGTTTGGGGTGAGCGGGATTTGGTGCGAGTTAGGACATACGCAGCTGAGTTTTGGATCACCTCTAGTTTACATAGGGTAGAATGTGGGAGGCCAGCCAGGAGTGTGTTGGAATAGTCAAGTCTAGAGGTAACAAAGACATGGATAAGAGCTTCAGCAGCAGTTGAGCTGAGGCAGGGGCAGAGATGGGAGATGTTACGGAGGTGGAAATAGGCAGTCTTAGTTATGTTGTGGATATGTGGTTGAAAGCTCATTTCAGGGTCAAATATGACACCAAGGTTCATCCTCAGACAGAAGTTGGGGAGAGGGATGGAGTCAGTGGCTAGGGAATAGAGTTTATGGCTTCAGTCTTCCCAATATTCAATTGGAGAAAATCTCTGCTCATCCAAAACTGGATGTAGGACAAGCAGTCTGACAATTTAAAGACTGTGAAGGGGTCGAGGGAAGTGGAAGTGAGGTAGAGCTGGGTGTCATCTGTGTACATGTGGAAACTGACGCTGTGTTTTTGGATGATGTCGTCAAAGGGAAACATGTAGATGAGAAAGAGCAAGGGAGCTCTCTGGTGTCCTGATCAATATTTATCCCTTAACCAACATTATTAAACCATATAGTCTGGTCATTATCTAAATGCTGTTTTTGGCTGTTGCATTTCCCTATGTTATAACCGTGATTATACTTCAAAAGTACTGCATTGGCTTTGGAAAGTCTTGAGGTCATGAAAGACACTATACAAATGCAAGTTTTTTTTCTTTTTCTTTCAGTCATGTTACAATGTAGTATTTTGATATTGTATCTGTACTATAAATGATATGGCCATGGGAAGAGTACTTTAAAAACTAGATGCTTGCATGGAGGGTAAAGGCCAAGACTGGTTGGACCGAATGGCCTGGAACGGCATTGTAACTTCTATGTATTAATATCCTCCTGCAGTATTAATTCAAAGATTAGAAATATATAGCGCGACTGGGGTATTCAATCAGTTAGGAATCCTGCATTGAGAAAATATTTCAATTTTGAGAATGCTTCTTTCAATTAAATTAAGAGTACAGCATAGATGGATTAAGTTTTTTCTTCATACTACCTCTAAAGTGCCTACGATAAAAGGCAGGAAAGATGTGATTGCACTAGAGAGGATTTACGAAGGTGTTGCCAGGACTTGAGTACTTTAGCTATGAGGAAAGATTGGATAGGCCGAGTTTGTTTTCTTTGGAACAGAGGAAGCCGAGGGGAGATCTTATTGAGGTGTATAAAATTATGAGGGGTCTAGATACAGTGGATAGGAAGGACCATTTCCCTTAGCAGAGGGGTCAACAACCAGGGGGCATAGATTTAAAGTAATTGGTAGGAGGTTTAGAGGGGATTTGAGGCAAAATATTTTCACCCAGAGGGTGGTGGGGCTCTGGAACTCACTGCCCTGAAAGGGTGGTGGAGGCAGAAACCTTCACCACATTTAAAAGTATTTGGACGTACACTTAAAGTGCCGTAACCTACAAGGCTACTGATCTACAGCTGGAAAGTGGGATTAGGTTAGATAGCTCTTTGTCGGCCGGCTCGGACACGATGGGCCAAAATGGCCTCCTTCCATTTTCTATGATTATTAAAGTGCTATAGATAGCCAAGCTTGATGATACAAAGATGGGTGGGAAAGCAAATTGTGAGGACACAAAAAAAATATGCAAAGGGATATAGGCAAGCTAAGTGAGTGGCAAAAATTTGGCAGATGGAATATAATATGGGAAAATGTGGGGTTATCCACTTTGTTGGAAAAAAATAGAAAGGCAAATTATAATTTAAATGGAGAAAGTGAAAAGTGCTGCAGTAAAGAGGGACCTGGGGTTCCTTGTGCATGAACACAAAGTGAGTATGCAGGTATAGCAAGTAATCAGGAAGACAAATGGAAAGTTGGCCTTTATTGGATGGGGATAGAATATAAGAGAGAAGTCCTGCTACAAGTGTACAGGATATTGGTGAGGCCACACCTGGAGTGCTGCATACAGTTTTGTTCTACTTATTTAAGAAAGGAAATACTTGCATTGGAGGCTGTTCAGAGAAGGTGCACTCGGTTGATTCATGAGCTGAGGGGGTTGACATGATGATAGGTTGAGTAGGTTGTGCTTATACTCATTGGAGTTCAGAAGAATGAGGGGTGATCTTATCAAAACATGTAAGATAATGAGGGGGCTCGACAAGGTAGATGTAGAGAGGATATTTCCACTCAAAGGGGAAACTAAAACTAGGGGCTAGTTTTAAATGGGCGGCCCCTTATTCTGAGACTGAGATGAGGAGGAGTTTCTTCTCTTTGAGGGTTGTAAAATCTATGGAATTCTCTGCCCCAGAGCTGGAGGCTGGGTCATTGAATATATTTAAGGCGGAGGTAGACAGATATTTGAGCAATAAGGGAATAAAGGAGTATGGGGAGCGGCAGGGAAGTAGAGTTGAGTCCATGATCAGATCAGCCATGATCTTATTAAATGGCAGAGCAGGCTCGAGGGGCCAGGTGGCTTACTCCTGCTATTTCTTATGTTCTTATATAAATGCAATCTATTGCTGTTTAACCTTCTCCTACATAAAGCAAATCTCTGCAGTCTCAATCCAGTTCCAAGTAGATATAGGTCCATGGCACAAATTGTCCACGATTTGATAAACTACCATCCTCATTTCGATACCATAAAGATAGTTGCTGTGGGAAAGGAAATACATAAAACCACCCCAGTGAACTAGTTAGTGGGAGCTCTCCGAGGCTGATGCCAACATATGCTATTGGAGAAGAGAAAGGGCCGCTTAACTCTGTCTAATTAATACTGCACATGTGCTGCGACTGCTCCCTGTGCATACTGGAAGCTCTTGGAAAACCATTCCATTCTCCAGGAGTGACATTCGCCCATCATCTAAAAAAATAATATGCTAGAGATTCCTGAAAGCATCCTCTCTGCATTTACCATTGTGCAAGGGAAAGGCAGGCTTTATTCTGGAAAGCAGACCTAATCAAATGTGATGTCGCTTCCCTGCCCTTTATTTTAGCACTGAGCATGAGCGAGTGCATGAATCAGAGCTATAATAAATGAATGAATGTTTATACAATTAAATAAGTTAAGGCATGTGTTTGAATAAGAAGATAGGCACAGCGATATGATGCACAGATCTGCCATGGTTTTTAAAGGACTCTGGTTTGCATTGGGACAGCAAGCTCTGGAGGGAAGCTGGGACAGTGCGGGGATTAGAGGAGAGACAGTGCGGGGACTGGAGGGGGGACAGTGCGGGGGAAACAGTGCGGGGGATTGGGGGGGGGGGGGGGGGACAGTAAATCCCATCCATACAACTTTAGCACTTTTCTGATTAAATATAAAAAGCCACTGCGAGGGATAAGGGGCATGACATGGCTTGTTCTTAGTCATAAGTGGGTTTGTAATGTAAGGTACGCTTCAAAGATGTAAAAGTACATGGAAAAAGCAAATGTAGAACAGAAAACTAGCAATCAGGAAGCCATTAAACCAATTAAAGTCATCCAACTACTTTCAAATAAAAGGGTAAATTTCTGCAGAACGAATCTTATCCTGAACATACAATAGAATCATGGAATTGCTACAGCACAGAAGGAGGCCGTTCAGCCCGTACTGGCTCAGTACTTCAGCTAGTCTCACTCCCCCGCCCTTTCCACATAGCTCTGCAAAAAATTTTCCTTCAGGTACTTATATAATTCCCTTTTGAAAGCTACGATTGAATCTGCCTCCACCACTCTTTCAGGCAGTGCATTCCAGATCCTAACCACTCACTGCGTGTAAAATGTTTTTCCTCATGTCGCCTTTGGTTCTTCTGCCAATCACCTTAAATCTGTGTCCTCTGGTTCTTGACTCTTTTGCCAATGGGAACAGTTTCTCTATCTATTCTGTTTAGACTCTCATGATTTTGAACACCTTCTTCAAATCTCCTCTCAACCTTCTCTGCTCTAAGGAAATCAACCCCAGCTTCTCCAGTCTATCCATATAACTGAAGTCCCTCATCCCTGGAACCATTCTTGTAAATCTTTTCTGCACCTCTCTAAGGTCTTCACATCCTGCCTAAAGTGCGGTGAGAAGATGTTAGTAATTTATTTTTAAATTGTGAACACTAAGGCTGTAGTTTTACAATATTCCTAGCAGTCTTCATAGTCATTTTGCATTTGTGTAAGCAAAATTCAAAGTTTTAAATTTTAAAAGTTTATTAGTTATACTGATCTGCATAAAATCCACCTTTATCAATCCCTGTCTGAATAAAGTACTGAGCATTATAAAAAGCTGAATTGTTCTACAGCACTCAAGCCGACGCTTATGTAATTTGCAATTTATTATCGAGAATCTTTTGGACAGCCCTTACTCCCAATGGCCATCACATTTCAATGTTCAATGCAATGTAAAGAAAGAAAAGAGATAGAAAGAAATAAAGAATAACTTGCATTTCTATAATGCATTCATGACCTCAGGACGTCCCAAACACTTTGCAGCCAACGAAGTACTTTGAGTGTAGTCACAGTTGTAATGTAGCAAACACGGCAGCCAATTTGCACACAGCAAGCTCCCGCAAATAGCAATGTGATAATGCCAGATAATCAGTTTTGGTGATGTTAACTGAGGGATAAATATTGGCCCATCACACTGGGGATAAGTCCCCTCCTCTTCTTCCTTGAAATAGTGCCATGGGTTCTTTTACGTCCACATGAGGGGGCAGGGTCTCAGATTAACGTCTCATCCGAAACATTGCAACGCTCCCTCAGCATTGCACTGGGAGTGTCAGCCTAGACTTTGGAGCTCAAGTCTCTGAAGTGGGACCTGAACCCATGACCTACTGACTTAAGAGGCAGGACTGCTAAACACTGAGCCACATTCTACATATTACATCCACTTTTGGCTTAAAATGTTCTTTTTTGTCCTCTTTCCAGGTTTCCTCACTGTTATCTTCCAGTATCTCTCTGCCAGCAGGACAAATTGGTCAGAGGTTTCTCTGTGGTACGCACACCAAGGAAGGGCTGCTGCTGTAAATTTCCCACAGCAGGAATGTTTCACTCTAGTGCCCCAAAACTGATCGGAGTACAGGCAAATCTAAATAATTGTTACGGTCATATAGCACTCTCTAGTTGGAAATTAAATCCTCCTCTAACATAGCTACGTCACTGTTCCTCTTCATATATAATCTCACTATGAAGGTTTATATTGTTCCTGATTATAGCACAAAAAACAATCTCTGATGATTAAAATTTCTTCATCATTCAGTAATACTAGTTTTATATATACAACATAGGGAAGCATCACAAGGACGAATGCAGAAAAAAGTGGATGACAGCATCAACGCAGCCAATTCTAATATGCTCTGCAGGGAGTACTTGAACAATCAGTGGTCTTAAAGGGGCAGGCAGGGCTAGCAGGTAAACAGCGCGGTGCTCCAGACCCCCAGACTACCCACGAGCAATGTCAAGTTCTTTAAAAAAAAAAATGAAAATATGAAGCTTATTTCCAAAACAAACTCATTTTCTCAACAGTATCCATAATTTCAAAACTGTTCCAACCCCATGTATTAAAATATGATAGAGGTCTTTAAGTTTATGAAAGGGTTTTGATAGGGTCGACGTAGAGATGTTCCCACTTGCAGGTGAGACTAGAATTGGGGGCCATAAATATAAGATCGTCACTAATAAAGCTAATAGGGAATTCAGGAGAAACTTCTTTACCTAGAGTGGCGAGAATGCATAACTTGCTAGCACAGGGAGCAGTGGAGGCGAATAGTAGGGATATAGTTAAGGGAGAGCTTGGTAAGCACATGATGGAGAAAAAAATAGGATATGTTGATGGGGTTAGAGGAAGAAGGGTGGGAGGAGCACAAACACTGGCATGGACCTGTTGGGCCGAATGGCCTGTTTCTATGCTGTAAAACTCAGTAACTTTGTAAGCGTTCTGAATTGTGTCCCATGTGTTGCGGAGAACTCCATCCCAAAACGTTTTTCTGCCACCTGTGGGATTACTGTACCTTCCCTCCACTGTAGGATAATTCAATTGAGAGAAGCTTGTGTTTTGCAGCTGTATTGTATGTTTGACACTTTACTCCAAAGCAGTCCAGATACACCCAGATTTCTAAAGCCATTATTCTTCAATGTTAGAGGGGGAAAGATCAAATTAAACTACAATATAAATCTGGCTGTCAAAACAATAGTCGGTTCTTTTTGGGGACTGGACAGCAGAGTTAATTAGCAGAGTTTCACATACGAGACCTGCACTCAAATTCATTGCATGCCAGTTACATTTTTCATCTCGATGCTGGAAACAAGCGCTTTACATGAAATGGGTTTGGGCGGCATCAGTTCCTAGTGGGTGTGACTAACAGAAGAAAGCTGCTCACAGTTTAGTACAAGTATAGGCTGCATTCGTAATCTTACTGAAGATAGAAGAATGGCCAATGTGGGGTAATATATTTTACAACTTCACGCTAGGGCCGTACAGGACGTTATTCTGAGGTTTCACATCTGGATGTACTATATTCAACCCTCACAATGCCTCAAAAGATTATTTTTAAAAAAGCATCCAGCTCACTGGTGTCTGAATGAACCGCAGAGGCCCAGCACTAGCATTTATGATTCCAGAGAATTGAAATTAAACTTATATCAGGATCTGTATTAGCTGAGCTATCACTGTGTGGGGTTAGGAATATTGACCTTTAAGTAACTGTCATATAACTTGCTATTAAGGCACATTATCACAACTTTTTAAATTACAGTCTGTATTAGACCACACAGAACTGGACAACATCTCAGTATTAATACCTATACTTGGTGTATAAACATTTGGCCTATAAAAAGATAAAACTATTAATTTGCAAATTACCGAAGTTATAATTAAGCTTTCAGAAAAACATTGTCTGGTCACTTCTATAAACCTTAAGCTATTAAGTTTATCAATGTTAACCCTCAAATACAATCAGGATGTACGTTAATAATATTCAGACAACTTCAGTTTCAAGGTACACTCCTGATTAAATTAAATTCCTGAGGGATCAGGGCACAATTAGGATTCCACCAAGATGGCATAGTTCATCAATATTCTAAAAATATAGTATTTTGTAATATATAAAACTATTTTTGGTCATTAATAACTGCACTTGTCCCCATTTTTCTCCAAACGAGTGTTGGACAGCAATGCTTGAGGAAAGGACATAAAGGAAGGAGGGAGTGAATGAAAGAAAGGGAGGGAGGAAAGAAAGTCAGCAGCGGAAAGAGGGAGGGAGGAAAGAACAAAGATATGGGATTTTAATTATACTGTCAAACGTAGGGCCGGATTCTGTGCTGTAAATATTTTGTAATATAGCTGGAACAAATCAAGTAGCCACACCCCTGCATGTTACCAAATACAGAGAGACCTGCAGGAAACCTCAGTGTTAATCCTGTATATACTCATCCAAAAACTGTATCAATTACTATAGAATAATTTTAAATGGAATATACTTAATGAACTAAATGGTACAATTTTAAAGGGGGTGCAGTAACAGAGACACTTGGGGGTTCACATGCACAAATCTTTGAAGGTGGCAGGACAAGTTGATAAGGCTGTTAAAACGCATAGGGGATTGTTGACTTTATAAATAGAGGGAGAGAGTATAAAAGCAAGGAAGTTATGCTAAACCTAAATAAATCACTAGTTCGATCTCAGCTGGAGTCTCATGGCCAATTCTGGGCACCATACTTCAGGAAGGATGCCAAGTCCGTGGGAAATGGTGCAAAGATTTACGAGAATGGCACCAGGGATTAAGGACTTCAGCTATGTGGAAAGATTAGAGAAGCTGGAATTGTTATCTTTAGAGCAGAGAAGGTTATGGGGTGATTTAATACCAATGTTCAAAATTGTGAGTTTTGATAGAGTAAGTAAGGAGAAACTGCTTCCACTGGCAGGACGGTCAATAACCAGCAGACACAGATTTAAGATAACTCGCAAACAAACCAAAGGGGAGATGCGGAGCAATGTTTTTACGCCTGAGTTATGATGATCTGCAAAGCACTGCCAGAAAAGGCGGTGGAAGCGGAATCAATAGTAACTTTCAAAGAATTGGATAGATACTTGAAAAGGAAAGAATGGCAGGGCTCTGGGGAAAAAGGGAGTGGGACTAATTTGAGAGCTCTTTCAAAGAGCCGGTACAGGCATGATGAGTCGAACAGTCTCCTTCTGTGCTACAAGATTCTATGATTCAAAGGTAGCTTTGTTAAAGAAAACCCAAGATCACTTATATTTTAATCAAAACATAAGCTAATGTGGATTCCAATCCCAGACAGACATCTTTCATAAACACAAATACACCTGTGTATTCACTGACTGAATATTGTACCAACAGTTGACTGGCAGCAATAACTTCCACACTAGATGACAAACTTTGATTTATGAAACCCCAAGGGCTTATATTATTCTGGCAACATGACATTAGCATTCAGCAATATAAGCTTTAAACATGCAAACTCATAAGAACATAAACTCTTAAGAAAGCAAACCCTAAACACAGCTAGGTCGACTTCACCGTCAAACAGACGGTCAGAAGCACGCAGACATACGTAACTCCATTTAAGATAGGCGTCATTAGCAAAGCAGCCAACTGGATCATTCAATACAGGATTCCAACAGGCCCACAAACCAAGCCTTTCTGAGCCAACACATAGTTACAGTAGTTGTTATATCTTGCAGTTGATCCTTGCTGGAAGTAGAAATGGTTGAAACCCAGACAAACCACCACCCGGCATACGGAAAGACTAGAGCTTTAAGGCTGACATTTCCCAGCTCTGATAGCTGACCTTTGGTCCAATAATTTGCCACTTAGAGGATAGGGATTATGATTCCCAATGAAAACTGCTTCTGTTGTGACATGCAATAACTTGTAATTATATAGCGCCTTTAACATAGTAAAACGTCCCACGGTGATTCACAGGAGTGTTATAAATCAAAATTTGACACCGAGCCACGTAAGGAGTTATTAGGACAGGTGACTAAAAACTTTGTCTAAGAGGTAGGTTTGAATGAGCATCTTAAAGGAGACAGAGGTAGAGGACAATGTTCCCGCTCACTTTTTTTTGGGTGTGCAAAATACCACGCATGCTCGGTTTTCCCCATTGAAAAGCCAGAGAGCCAGCTGCGCAGGAGGTCCAGAGAGCTGTGCAGCTTAAAGGGAAATTTGGTAGAGGGGGAGAGGTTTAGGGAGGGAATTCCAGAGCTTAGAAGCTTGGCAGCTGAAGGCATGGCCACCAATGGTGGAGCGATTCAAATTGTAGATGCTTAAAAAGACAGAATTAGAAGAGCGTAAAAATTACTGGGGGCTGGAGGAGACATTGTCATGCTGAGCAGAAAGGACATTGCAATAGTCACACCAGTACATCTCTATTCCATATTGGGCGGAATCCTTTCCATATACCTGATTACAGTGGGATGTGTCTGATAAACAGCAAAACTAGCTGTAGACAGAATAGAACAAAAGTTTAGGAAGTGGCCATTCAGCCTATCATGTCTGTGCTAGCTCTGGCTTTGGCAACCAAAACCGATCCTACGGCACTGCTCTCTCCATAGCAGCGTATTATCTGCTGCTTAAAATATTTATTCACTTTATCCGTAAAGGTACAATGGACTCTGCCTCAACTACTCCTATGGTAAATTTGTTCCATGCACCAATGACTCGATGAATAAATTCATACGAAACACGGACAATTTAAAAATGATGACCTCTCGTCAGTAGCGTCTCAACCAGAGGAAATAGTAGCTTAAGTTTTCCCACCGTAATGCTGATAGCATCCTATTGATTTTAAGTGAGTTACCATTGGCATTAAACCCAAGCCAGCTTCTTTATTCATTCTTTACATTTTTTAAATCTTTATTAAATCTCAAGTCTTCTCTGTTCCAGTGGAAAATCGGCAGCAGCTCGAGTGTCTCTTCATAACTATAGTCTCCCATCCTGGTATCAGTGGAATGAATCGATGCTTTATATTCTCTATGCTTTAATGCCATTTCTATGACGTGGTGCTCACATCTGCACCCAGCACTCGCCTTTTGGCTTAACCATCGCCTTGAACAAATTTATCACTTCTTTGTTCTTAATCCCGTTTTATGGCTTTTATCCCAGATGCAAATTTTCAATGAATTATGTATTTCCACTTCAAGATCCCCATGTTCAATCCACATTCTTCACTTTCCCACTGAGTCTATACTCCTGCTCTTTGTTTTCCTCCTAATCTGTATGATCTCACTTCTCTATTATATTGCATCAGCCACCACCACCAACTTGTAGTTATATAGCACCTTTAACGTAGTGAAACATCCCAAAGAGTGTTATAAAATAATTGAGAGAAAAAATTGACACCGAGCCACATAAGGAGAAACTAGGGCAGATGACAGAAGGCACGGCCACCACTGGTTGAGCGATTATAATCAGGGATGCTAAATAGGGCAAAATTAGAGCTGCCCAGATATCTCAGGGGTGGGGGGTTGTCGGGCTGAAGGAGGTTACACAGATAGGGAGGTGCGAGGTAATGGAGAGATTTACCAAATAGGTCTGACTCTGCTTTCCATCCATCAACCAACTTTCGATACATGCTGTTACATTTCCTTATACCACACACCTGAATTTTTAGAACAGTTTCCTGCATCTTCCTAAAATCTGCATTCCCTTTCTCTTACAATTGGTCACAACTTCACCATCACTATTTGATCCTGAGCTGAGCAACCGATCCCATATTCTCACCAAAGTCTACCTACTTCCATCTCTAATATCACTCGTCTCCGCCTCAGCCCACCTGCTGCTGAAACAGTCATCCAGACTCTGTCATTCCAATATACTCCCTGGCTGGCCTCCCATCTTCCACCCTCCATAAACTTTACTGCGCTAAAGGTTTATTTCAGTTTATCTCATTCATTCATCCTTTTTCATATTCCCTTTCCCACTACTTTCAATATTTCCAAATTCCACCACCTCCTCTCTCGACCCTTCCACTGCCTCTGATTTGTCTCGCTGCTTGTCCGACATCCAGTATTGGATGAGCAAAAGTTTCCTATTAAATATTTGGAAGACCAAAGCGATCCCCGCCACAAAATGTTTCCTAGCCACGGAGTCCAGCCACCCTCCCCTCCTCTGGCCACTGCCTGAGGCTGAACCAGACCGTTTGCAGTCTCACCATCCTATTTAACTCCGAGCTGAGCTTCCGATCCAATACCTTCTCCATTACCAAGACCACCTACTTCCACCTCTAATATCACCCGTCTCTGCTCGTGTCTGAACTCATCGGCTGCTGAAATCCTTATCCATTCCAGTTACCTCCAGATTCAACTATTCCAACGCTGTCTTGGACAGCCTTCCACATACTTCAGCCCTACTGCCCATATACTAACTTGCACTGTCCCATTCACCCATCACCCCTGTATTCTTGCTGACCTACATTAGCTCCCGGTCCAGCAACAGCTCAAATTTAAAATGCTCATTCTTGTGTTCAGATTCCTCCAATTCTAGCCCCTTGCACATCGTCGATTTCCATCGCACCATCATTGGTGGCCTTGCCTTCAGTTGCTTATGCCCAAGTTCTGGAATTCCCTCCCTAAATCTCTTTCCTTTAAGATGCTCCTTAAAACCCAACTCTTTGACCAAGCTTTTTGAACACTTATCCTAATCTCTATGTAGCTCAGTGTCAAATTTTGTTTGATAGTGCTCCTGTGAAGCACCTTGGGACATTTTAGGTTAAAGGCACTGAACTCTATGCTTCGATGCACCCCCTATTTTCCTTTTAAAATACATGGATTTTACATAGAATGTACAGCACAGAAACAGGCCATTCGGCCCAACTGGTCTGTGCCAGTGTTTACGCTCCACACGAGCCTCCTCCAACCCTACTACATCCAAGCCCATTGGCAAAACCTATTCCTTTCTTACTGATTATTTAGCTTCCCCTTAAATGCATCAATGCTATTTGCCTCATCTACTCTTTGTGGTTACAAGGTCCACGTTCTTACCAGTCTTTGGGTAAAGAAATTGCTCCTGATTTATTGGTGACATATTTATAGACCCTGGTTTTGGTTCTCACCGCGCCCCCCCCCCCCCCACAAATAGAAGCAGCTTTTCTCCATCTAACCTATCAAACTGTCATAATTTGAAAGACATCCATTCAATTCCTCTCAACCTCTTTTCTAGAGAGATGAGGCCCAGCCAATCCGACCATTCCCGATAAGTACATTCCCTCAGTTCTTTTTACAATAGGGAGACCAGAATTGTGCAGAGCACTCTTAAGTGTGGTCTAATCAAGGTTCAATACAAGTTGAACATAACTTCTTATACTCCATCTATCTCATATTTGAGGATTTCCCACTACTAATCCTTCATCCTGTTTCCTAGCTTTTCTGCCCAGTTAATTTTGTCTGAATCCTTTATCTCTCAGCGTTATGCCTCTTTTTAGCCAAGCACCCCAGCTTGGATTGTACATGTTTTTCTAATTTCACATTTATTCTGTTGTGCCGTTCTATCAGCCATTTGTCCAATGTAATTTCCTTCAAGCAAAGGTTCTTTCCTTGGACTGAAAAAAAGCATATATATTTGCTCCAATATCAATACTGCTTACATCTCAAGCCCAATTATGTGCCAAGGCTGTGCAGCAGAATCCATTGGATTAATGCTCTCTGCAGATGGGTACTCCAACTGGAGGGGAAAGCATATAGCCATCTGAACGATAGACATAGGAACAGAGTATGCAGCTTCAATCAAAAGTTTTTAAAGTGATAACTATCTTTTGATTTATGTGCCTGTGCTGTATGCCAGGGAGACCATTCTGCAAGAATGTATAGTTAAAAGAATCAGACATATTCAGTATTGTGAATATCACTTTGGCCATCAAGCTCACAATTGGCTTCTACACATTGCGTCCGTGTCTGAATCTTACCGTTTGCTGAATAAGTTGTCAGTCCCTGAAATGGTTTCATTGCTTAGGTACGTGAGAAACGAATTGGGATTTTTCTTCAATTTACAATAGAATTCCAACTCCCCTTGAAGAGCTGTGTAATTTTTCAAGGAGACTCTACTAAGATTAGGACAGATGTGAAATGCAGACTGAGAAAGACCACTACAGACAAGTGCTTTAAAGGTAACTCTGCAACAACAATCTTCACATCCATGCACGGCCCAAGCAGGTATTAGCGACCATTTGATTGGGAAGTCATTGGTTGTTAAGTGCTGGTCGGAGACTTTAAAGGGATCTGGCCACTTAAAGGGGGGAAGCAGCCATAAGGAGCAATAATTATTTACCTTCAAAAAGGCTGTAAATATTTTAATGCATTTTTGAGCCGTTCAAAGGCTGTTTGGAGCGAAAAATACTTGGAAGCTGTCGAATAAACTTGAAGGCAAGAGTCAGAGTCTGTGAGCTATTGATGGAGCACAGTATACAAACCCGGTTTCATAGCTTGCAAAGTGGAGGTGATGCTGCATCAGATAGATGCCTGGAGAGTTGCACTCAGCAGTCTGTCCGGTGGGTGGTGATGATGTTGTTAGATAAACACTAGCTTCACCAAGGTGGCACTTCAAAGAAGCAGCCAAAGAAAGCTGAACCAACAGTTTGATTTGACAGGTGCATGGTCCACATATACATTTACTGCTGGCCCATACAAAACGTTAGCCGTTTCATAGCTCACTGTGCAGAGCACAGAACGGTGCAGCTACAACATATAATTTAACATCTTGGCACATTCACATCTTCCATATATATACAAGCACTGTAACTCAATGCAGTTGTGTGGTCACTTAATGACAAACATGATGGGTTGCAGCTTGGACACAGCCCTTTCAAATTACACAGGTCGAGTCTCTACCTGCACGATAAGACGACAGTACATGGAAAGAGAATTGGAGATGGGTTCAGAAATTTCAAGCCCTTTATCCTTTGGGAGTACGCCATCCTGGATGTTCAAGAGAATCAAGAATGTAAGAGATGGTGAAGCTGCAAGTATCCCAAAGCTATAGACTAGTATCATGCATTCTGATACGCTTCTTACTCAGCCCCATACATAACCACAAAGAAAACAAACAATTAGCATTCGATAATGTGAGCTCTGGTGGAAGATCGCTCTCAGGGCCAAGAATATAATTCACTTTTCTGTCACTGTAGGCCTGGAACATCAGCCTGCCAAAATGAAACAACATTTATATAGCGCCTTCAACAACAACTTGTACTCATATAGTGTCTTTAACGTAGTAAAACATCCCAAAGCGCTTCACTGTATTGTAAGAAATTTTCTTTACACAGAGCTGCATTTTATGGCAGATGACGCTTTGGTCAAAGAGCTAGGTTTTAAGGAGCGTTTTAAAGGAGGAAAGAGAGGTAGAGATGTTTGGGGGCAGGGCGAGTTCCAGAGCTTAGGGCTCAGGCAGCTGAAGGCACGGCCACTGATGGCTGAGCGATCATAATCAGGGATGCTCAAGCGGGCAGAATTTGAGAAGCTCAGATATTTTGGGAGGGTCGGGGCGGTTGTGAGGCTGAAGATTACAGAAATAGGGCGGGGCGAGGCCATGGAGGGATTTATAAACAAGGATGGGAGATTCCTCGGTCGTTGCCGCAGTTGGACTTATCCCCTTTTTAAAAGATGGTCACGATGACTGCATCACTGCGGCATGCTCTCCTCCCTCCAGATGAGACCTTGTATCCACGCCACAGCGCCCCTCTGCCATACTTTAGCGTACAACTGGGTATGTTGTCGCTAGAGTTCTCCTCAACTGACTTCTCCCTGTGGCCGAGGAGCTCCTCCCAGAGTCGCAGAGCGGATTTCGTCCCCTACGGTGCACATTGGACATGATCTTTGCAGTGCAACAGCTGCAGGAAAAATGCAGGGAGCAGCGCCAGCCCTTATACATGGCCCTCTTCGACCTTACAAAGGCCTTTGACACTGTCAACAGCGAGGGTTTATGGAGCGTCCTCTTCCATCTCGGATGCCCCCAAAAGTTCGTCAACATCCTTCGCCTGCTCCACGACGACATGCAGGCCGTGATCCTTACCAACGGATCCATTACAGACCCAATCCATGTTCGGACCTGGGTCAAACAGGGCTACGTCATTGCTCCAACGCTCTTCTCAATCTTCCTCGCTGCCATGCTCCACCTCACAGTCAACAAGCTCCCCGCTGAGTGGAACTAAACTACAGAACCAGTGGGAAGCTGGTCAACCGTTGCCACTTCCAGGCCAAGTCCAAGACCTGTCGTTGAGCTACAGTACGCAGACGACGCCAGTGTCTCCACACATTCAGAGGCTGAAGTCCAGGATACAATCAATGTATTTACTGAGGCGTACAAAAGCATGGGCCTTATGCTAAACATCCGTAAGACAAAGGTCCTCCACCAGCCTGTCCTCACTGCACAGCACTGCCCCCCCCCCCCAAGTCATCAAGATCCACGGCGCGGCCCTGGACAACGTGGACCATTTCCCATACCTCGGGAGCTTCATCAACAAAAGCAGACATTGATGAGATCCAACACTGCCTTCAGTGTGCCAATGCAGCCTTTGGTTGCCTGAGAAAATGAGTGTTTGAAGACCAGGCCCTCAAATCTACCACCAAGCTCATGGTCTACAGGGCTGTAGTAATATCTGCCCTTCTGTATGGTTCAGAGGCCTGGACCATGTACAGTGGACACCTCAAGTCGCTGGAGAAATACCATCAACAATGCCTCTTCAAAATCCTACAAATCCCCTGGGAGGACAGACGCACCAACATTAGCATCCTTGACCAGGCCAACATCCCCAGCATTGAAGCACTGACCACACTCGATCAGCTCCACTGGGCAGGCCACATTGTCCGCATGCCAGACACGAGACTCCCAAAGCAAGCACTCTACTCGGAATTTCATGGCAAACGAGCCAAGGGTGGACAGAGGAAATGTTACAAGGACACCCTCAAAGCCTCCCTGATAAAGTGCGGCATCCCCACCGACACCTGGGAGTCCCTGGCCAAAAACCAGAGTGGAGGAAGTGCATTCGGGAGGGCGCTGAACGTCTCGAGTCTCATCGCCGAGTGCATGCAGAAAACAAGCGCAGGCAGCGGAAGGAATGTGCGGCAAACCTGTCCCACCATCCCTTACCCTCAACGATTGTCTGTCCCACCTGTGGCAGGGACTGTGGCTCTCGTACTGGACTGTTCAGCCACCTAAGGACTCATTCTAAGAGTGGAAGCAAGTCTTCCTCGATCCCGAGGGACTGCCTATGATGAAACAAGGACGAGAATTTTGAAATAGAGACGTTGCATAACCGGGAACCAACGTAGGTCAGTGAGCAGAGGGGTGATGAGTGAGCGGGACTTTGTATGAGTTAGGGACACGGACAGCTGAGTTTTGGATCACATCTAGTAGGGTAGAATGTGGGAGGCCAGCCAGGAGTGTGTTGGAATAGTCAAGTCTAGAGGTAACAAAGGCATGGATGAGAGTTTCAGCAGATGGTCTGAAGCAGAGACAGAGACGGGCGATGTTACGGAGGTGGAAATAGGCTGTTTGAGTTATGCTGCGGATGTGTGGTCAGAAGCTCATTTCAGGTTCAAATATGACACCAAGGTTGTAAACAGTCTGGTTCAGTTGCAGACAGATGATAGGTAGAGGTATGGAGTCAGTGGCTAGGGAACAGAGTTTATGGTGGGGACCAAAGACAATGGCTTCGGTCTTCCCAATATTTAATTGGAGAAAATTTCTGTTCATCCAGTACTGGATGTCGGACAAGCAGCCTGACAATTTAGTGGAGGGGTTGAGAGTAGTAGTCTGAGGTAGATATCACAAGGGGTTGTGAGGCTAAAGGAGATTAGAGATAGGGGCAAGGCCATGGAGGGATTTGTAAACAAGGATGAAAATTTTCAAATCGAGGCAGTGCAAAACCGTAATAAAATGTCCTAAGGCACTTCACAGGAGTGTTATCAAAACAAAATTAAATCAAACCATCTAAGGAGATGTTAGGGCAGATGACCAAAAGGTTTCAAGGAGCGTCTCAAAGAAGAGAAGTGGAGACACGGAGCGATTTAGGGAGGGAATTCCAGAGCTTAGGACCTAGGCATCTGAAAGCACGACAACTAATGGTGGATCATTTAAAACTGGGTATGTTCAAAAGGCCAGAATAGGCAGGGCACAGAGTTCTGGAGGAATTATAAGGCCGGAGATTAGAGATAAGGAGAGGCAAGGCCATGGAGGGATTTGAAACCAAGGATGAGAATTTTAAAATCGAGGCGTTGCTTAACTGGGAGAAAGCGAACATGGGGTGGGGGCAGGGGGTGAACGGGATTTGGTGCGAGAAGCAGCACAACTACACACATGCCACAGAATGCAATGAGTGGCCTTAAGATAACACTGGGTATGGCACATGTAGGAAGATCACATGGTACTGCCAGAGGAGCATAATCTTGCTGCTTGCCATCGAGGACACCTTGTACTTTGGGAATACAGCAGCACGGTGGTATTGGGCAGCTGTGTCACTCTTCTGCTGCTAATCAGTAGAAATGACAATAGCTGGCAGACTATGCTTACCAATGCATTTGTCATGTATCTGTGGGGAACACATTGTCAAACAATGTAGATGCTGCCTATGCTAGACTAGAAGGCGAGGCCAAAATATTTGAACGTGGTGGTAAACCCCTACCACTAAAGGCGCAAAACTTTTGACACAGGTTGGGTGTAGGTGTCTTTGCTGCATTTGTACACTATGGGGACAAGTCCAGGTAAACCCATCTCTTCCTGTAGTACTGCTTTGGAGGGCAAAGGCAGTGACCACTGCACTCTAATCATCCAGAAAACAAATATGCCCACAGGGAAACCCATTAGTTACATTTCTAGGAGTTATGCAAAATACAGTAGTGCCAGAAAGCATGGAAATAGCTTTCAGAAGTAAATGGGTCAAAAGACTGCGGTTGGGAATAGAAAAAAAAATAATTTAAAAAGCATTACTTTGTGACTTCCTTCGACCCGTTAAAACTTTCACTTCTACATAGAGCAGCCGCCTGCAATCCTCAGCACTCACTGTGCGAGTTATGATCTAGCGATGGGGGGGCGGTCAGGAAAGTGTGGGCGACTGTGTATCATTCCTGTGCCGGTTGAAATGTCCACTGGAAATACACAAGGCACATGATGAATGAAGATCAAACGTAACCGACAATCGTTGGTTGTACCCTAATTAGGGAATTCGGAAGAAGCTTCTTTACCCAGAGTGGTGAGAATGTGGAACTCACTACCACAGGGAGTAGTTGAGGCAAATAGTATAGATGTAGTTAAGGGGAGGCTAGATAAGCACGTGAGAGAGAAGGGAATAGAGGGTTATGTTGATATACGAGGAAAGACAGGAGGCTCGAGTAAAGCATATGGGGCGAATGGTCTGTTTCTGTGCCATATACCCTATGTAATTACGGTGTAACTGATATCAAAGCACATCCCAAATGCTGATGCGAGAACCAGTAGTTTGCTTCTTCCACATTCAACACCAATTATGTTCTGTGGGTTTTTTATGCTAAACGCAGACACGATGGGCTGAAATAGCCTCCTTCCATGCTGTAAATTTCTATGATTCTATATATCCTCAAGATCCACCAGTCAGTTCTTCGAGTATACAACCTTAATTAGCTGCAGCATTACCAATTTGAAAGCGTCTGTTCTAAAGGCAACGTTCAAGGTGCTCAGGTCCCAGGAATGTTGGAAGAGCAACAATGTTTTCACATTCCATAGATATCTTTGCTACAGACTGGAAAAAAAGCTTCTGTATTTCTGGAAGCAAGATGCACTTGGTAGTAGTATTCAAATTGGACCGAGAAATCTACTGTCTTGAAAGTTCATCCCGGTGAAATGATAGAAGCGATCTTCTGACAATGTCCCTCACCTGGCTGCCCAAAGAGACAAAAGCCTACTCACCTGATAAATACTGAATACAATTCTTCACTGGCAGACACGTCATCTTTGGAAACAGTGAGTCACCAGTACAGCAGAGAGGCAAAAAGTAGGAGTTACTCTCTGGGGGGCCCAATTTTCATGCATTCCAATTCATTTGAAACAAGGTTGGGAAGGTACATTTATTCCCCTCCTCCAGTCCCTGGCTCAAAGGAAGTCAGTTTCCTTTAAAAAGGATGCCTTTTGACTGTTCAAAGAGCCTGCCCCATCTGACATAAAATGGGAAGGGGTAGGATATTTCCAACAGATACAAAGCAAGACCAGAAAAATAACCAGGCATACCTGGAAATCAAAAATTGCTGGGCTATAGTTGACATCCCTATCTCACGGGCATTGAGTGGTCTGCTGTAATGGTTTAAATCAGTTTTACATCATCCACATGGGAAAGTAAGTCTCTGCCACCACACAGGGCAGAGTAATTACTGCCATAGTTTGTACTGTCTAATCAGTTAAAATTTGAAGACAGATGTGATTCTCATTTCCTTGAAAAATGCTTTGGGCATATTGACTTTCCTGTTACCCAGCTTTCTAAAATTGATTTCTGAAGGCACTGGTGCCCGACTTTAAATTGGTGACTGATATTTTAATTTTAGTTGTATGTAGAAAATCACCAAGATATCAAAGAAATAAGAAGTGACCAGAGGCTTATAGTCATTGAATGAAATGTAACGTGATGTTTTTCCTTGTTGCTTTGTTCCATGGTCTTCGATCTGTGAATCCAGGTTTAGCTACATTACGTACATTTCATCACCTGGGCTCAGCAATGAACTGGAAACTTTTCTAGAGGTCAAGCGAGGAATGGAAGGCACAAGTGTAACGTAAGTTTTGCATTGATACATATGGCTGTAAATTGCACAAGTTCTACTAATGCATAACCCTAAACATTGCTTGGCTCAGGAAAATTGCAAAGAAAAGAGTAGTGATTCTTGGATTGATAATTTGTCCCAGTGTGATAGTCAATAATAGGTAGAAGTAAATTTCAATAGCTCTGATTGAATAATTTCAACCCAGGAACATTTCAAGATTGCTATAAATAGTGGATGCTGCAATGATTAAAGATTGCATCAATACAATCAATCAAAATCTAATTTGATAATTACTGAAACAAAAAAACTACATTGCAACTTTGCTTTGATATCAATAGACACCAAGACAGGTGATAGATGTGTGGTTTAAACTGGGAGGAGACAAGTTTTGATCTCCTTATTTGAGGGAGATTGGAAGCAGTTCAGAGAAGGTTCACGAGGTTGATTCCTTAGATGAAGAGGTTGTCTTATGAAGAAAGTTTGAGCAGGTTGGGCCTATACTCATTGGAGTTTAGAAGAATGAGGGGTAATATTATTGAAAGATACAAGATTCTGAGGGGGCTCGACAAGGTAGATGCAGAAAGGATGTTTCACTTGTGAGGGAATCTAGAACTACGGGGCATAGTTTCAAAATAAGGGGTTGCCCATTTAGAACGGAAATGAGGACGATTTTTTTCTCTGAGGGCTGTGGAGGCTGGGTCATTGAATATATTTAAGGGGGAGATAGACAGATTTTTGAATGATGGTGAAGTCAAGGGTTATGGGGAGCGGGCAGGGAAGTGGAGTTGAAGCTAAGATCAGATCAGCTATGATCTTATTGTATGGTGGAGCAGGCTCGAGAGGCCAAATGGCCTACTCCTGCTCCTATTACTTATGAGACGGCGTAAACCCTGCTGGACTTGGCGCCTTCTCCCTGCCCCCAACCTTCTGAATTGATGCAAAACATAATTCAATTGATGCTATGATCTTGAGCACATAGAGCTGCTCCAAATGGTACCCAAATCACTGGCTAGAGGAAGAGTGTTGGGAAAAGATTTAGTTTTCTTTTTAAAAAAAACTAGAATTAGTTTTGCAGACGATACATGCCTGGAGATTAGAAGTTAATGGTAGGACATGCAAACAATGTCCACGGATGTACAAAACTGGAAAAGATTATAACTAAATTGCAATGTCACTTGTACAAAATTAGAAAACTCATTACAACTCCCACAACATAGCATGGCAGTGTCCAAAGCATTTTGCCTTCATGGACCACACAGGCCCATGTATAATTGATAAAAATTTAAATCAATTTTTGTATTAATTTGCACATATCTTATATTTGCTAATACCAATAGATTTTCTGTTTTAGAATGTATCCATCAATTGGGCCACAGCACTTTTTCCAAGCATACCAAGCATACCACATTTAAAAAAGTTGAGTTGTCAGGGCCCAGGGGTGATAGCAGAACAATCCTGGCCTAATAGGTAAAGGTACATTAAAAAAAAATATCCTTGGGATGTGGGTATCATTGGCAATGCCAACATTTAATGCCCATCCCTAGCTGCTCAGAGGTGATGCATTCAGCGGTTCGATACAACGGAGTGGCTTGCTATGCCGCTTCAGAGGGAAGCGTCAACCTATGTGGGACTGGAGTCACATATAGAGCAGATCAGGTAAAGTGAACCAATTGAGTTATTAAGTAAATGCTACAGCTTCACAGTCACTTTTACTGATAACCAAGTTCAAATTCTCAAACTGCCAAGGTGGGATTTGAACAGACATTCCCTGGATTACTAATCCAATAGGATAGCCTGGACACTACCATATTAAGATGGAGCTGGCTGACCTCAGCTGGGCAACTGTTGGATGTTACAATTTGGGAGAGAAGTACCAGCCTAAGTTCTTCTCCCCACTTCTAGAAAGTATCCATCAATGCCTGCTGGAAAGTGCGTGTTCATAAAGGGGTTCAGCTGTGATACCATCCATAGTCAAACAGCCTGCCTAAGATATCTGGACAAACACATGGAAGAATGGCCGCTTGAACAAGGTGACAGTACCTGTGGAACCATAACCAACCAATACCAGTGGATGTGGTGTATTTGGACTTTCAAAAAGGCTTTTCACAAGGTCCCATACAAGAGATTAGTGCAAAATTAAAGCACATGGTATTGGAGGTAATGTGTTGACGTGGATAGAGAACTGGTTGGCAGACAGGAATCAAAGAGTAGGAATAAACAGGTCCTTTTCAGAATGGGAGGCAGTGACTAGTGGGGTACCGCAAGGTTCAGTGCTGGGACCCCAGCTATTTACAATATACATTAATGATTTAGACAAAGGAATTGAATGTAATATCTCCAAGTTTGCAGATGACACTAAACTGGGTGGCAGTGAGAGCTGTGAGGAGAATGCCAAGAGGCTGCAGGGTGACTTGGACAGGTTAGGTGAATGAGCAAATGCATGGCAGATGCCGTATAATGTAGATAAATGTGACGTTATCCACTTTGGTGGCAAAAACAGGAAGGTGGAATATCATCTGAATGGTGACAGATTTGGAAAAGGGGAGGTGCAACGAAACCCAGGTGTCATGGTACATCAGTCATTGAAGGTTGGCATGCAGGTACAGCAAGCTGTGAAGGCAAATGGCATGTTGGCCTTCATAGTGAGGATGTGAGTATAGGAGCAGGGAGGTCTTGCTGCAGTTATATAGGGCCTGGTGAGGCCACACCTTGAATATTGTGTACAGTTTTGGTCTCCTAATCTGAGGAAGGACATTCTTGCTATTGAGGGAATGCAGTGAAGATTCACCAGACTGATTCCTGGGATGGCAGGACTGACGTATGAAGAAAGACTGGATCGACTAGGCTTATATTCACTGGAATTTAGAAGAATGAGAGGGGATCTCATTAGAAACATAAAATTCTGACGGGATTGGACAGGTTAGATGCAGGAACAATGCTCCCGATGTTGGGGAAGTCCAGAACCAGCGGTCAGAGTCTAAGGATAAGGGGTAAGCCATTTAGGACTAAGATGAAGAGAAACTTCTTCACTCAGAATTGTGAACCTGTGGAATTCTCTACCACAGAAAGTTGTTGAGGCCAGTTCGTTAAGATATATTCAAAAGGGAGTTAGATGTGACCCTTACGGCTAAAGGGATCAAGGAACATAGAGAGAAAGCAGGAATGGGGTACTGAAGTTGCATGATCAGCCATGATCATATTGAATGGTGGTGCAGTCTCGAAGGGCCGAATAGCCTTCTCCTGCAACCTATTTTCTATGTTAATACCTTCAGAGTAGGCGTAAAAAATTGGGAGGCAAAAAGAGACAAGTTTTTAAAAAGAGTGTTGCAAAAAAACAGCAGAGATGCCTGCCAGCAGGGAAAAAATGCAGAGCTAAACAGTCAAGATTTAGGCATATAGAGCATGTGGTTAACATGACTGCGAACCAAGATCAGGAAGTAAAGAACTTGCATTTAAATAGCACCCTTCACGAACTCACGATGTCCCAAAGCGCGTTACAGCCAATTAAGTGCTTTTGAATTGTAGTCACTAAATTCACATAGGGTTCAGTCTCCTCTAGTAGAATCAATAGGAATTCCCAGTCCCAGGATTCTGTATACACAGTGCCTACCAACTCCAAAGCAATAGTTAAAGTGAAGTGGTGTCAACTTTAACTAATCTTTCAGGAAATTGACTTTTTTTGAACTCAGTGACCATCAGCACTTCCCCAGATTGCGACAAGATTGCTGCCGTCCCTACGCTGCAAGAGCAGCGCTCAGTTGCAGCATCCTAACCACCAAGATTGTACATAGGCTAAATCACCAGAGACTGGAAATTCAACCTGGGGCCTTCTGGGCTGTGCATCATGGTATGACCTTAGGCATCAGTGTCTTTACCCACTGGGTATGAAGGAACTGAACCAGTGAGTTTTTATTCCTCTCCACTTTATGATGGCAGTGGTTTTAGATTTGTGGGTGGGGGAAAAGAGTGAACATTTTGGGAAAAAATCCTATGAAAATTTAAAAAAAGATAAAGTTGTAACTATGACATACCTATTTTACAGACCCTTTGTTACACCCACTAAAGAATTGAAAAGAGCCAAGCTCTGTTGCTCAATACAAGTCTGGTGAAAATACATGGACAAGTATTACAGAATTTAAGTATAGAAAAATTGCACTAGTCTTACTTGATTAATTCTACACATTAACCAACAAAAACGCAATTGTAAGCATAACATTTGTTTAGGTAGTGTTTGTGATCTTTCAGTTGTGCAATTAAATTTGCACATTTTATTTCTTAGCTTTATGTAATGTATATACATACAGGAATATCACATGATCTGGTAAGAAACTAGTTTGGTATGCATGTGTGTGATAAAGACTCAGGACACAGCACCATTGCATTTGTGTATAACAATCGTTAAAGATAAACTGTTAAATGGAAGATAATGAGTGTATGTATGTAAGCAAATGTACATTTGTACAGTGAGAATGTAGTAGTGCTGTTCTGACATGAAGCAAATATCAAGCTAGTTAGTGTAGGCCATTTTTAACTGGTGACGTGCTACCAAAAGTTTCAAACAAGATCACTTTTGGCTAATTAAGCATTGTTGAAACACTCACTAAATACAGGTCCACGGCACAGCATTTGTCAAAAGACATACTTGGACCCAACAAACCGTCCTCAAGCCCAGCAAAATTAAAGCTGGCACCTAACCTAAAAATGTAAGCAGAGGGGAAATAAACACATGCTATAATGACACTGATCATTATCTTAGCAACATGCACCACTGGACCAGCTACTAGTCCAAACATTAATCTGAAGTGCAAATTTAAGAAGCATGCCTCTTCAATATGTTTAGAAAAAAAGTGATTAGGAAAGAAATTGATCAGGTCATGCAGCAGAAGCATAATGACACCCCAAGCAGGACTCTATTTTTAATCCCCCACTTACAGAAATTGGTTTTGAGAGATGGGCACATTCCAATGCTCTATTCAGTTTCCAGGAATATTATAAATTATATTTTGTTTTACCATTCATGGAGAAAGTGACATTAGTAATTTAGGCTCCCTAAAGTCTCAGATTCAACTAACTGGGGGGGGAGGAAAGAGAAGGGAAGAAACTAAATTGAACCTAGCTTCTTGAGCACGGACAAGACAAAGGGTCCAATTTCAGGGGCTATGTCCCATGCCCCACAGTCAGCTGAGGTGATTATCAGGCATCCCTGACAGCCACCTTAAATAGGCTTTCAGCCCTTTGCCTATTCCAATGAGGGACCTAATGCCTGTTTAAGGACCCCTCCCCCAGTTCCTTCTACGGCCTAATCTGTGGTCGTTAAAGGGAGTTTTGGAAGCCACCAAGTTTCTTTTTAAACTTGTATATTAATGTGCAGCCAGGAGCACTCTTGTTCTATCTGGCTCCACAGCATTACTGTGGTCTGCTGCCGGCCTCCACGCGCCCACCCGCAGCCTCCCAGAACCTACCCTAGAGCTGCTGCCAGTATCGGGCGGAAAAATTGGTCCAGAATAGGCAAGCTGCCTCAGGAGACCCACAGCTTATTGGAACTATTCAGATAAGGCTCATTTCAGAACCAACCTCGGGCCTCCAGCTTCTGGTACTCACGTCGAGCATGTCCACCGACCCAAAAACCTGCTTGAACAAATTTCTCCTACTCTTACTTTCATCATTGGCATGTGTAGGCCACTTGCACATAATATCAACGCAACAGAAACAAGAAGCATTTTGCTGGGTTTTAGCCAAGAATTAAAAATCAAGATTACATCAATCATCTTGAACTCATGGTTTTAAGCTACATTATTTATCAGCCAAGTGGCTGCAGGCAAGAATTGCAGTTGACTTAACCAGGGGGTGGGGCCATGATCAATTTGCATTCAGAGAGAGGTATAGGTGGAGAACAAAGGCCCCAGGAAATTATTCCATGGTATAAACTCACGTGCCATAATTTCCCAGGACTTGTGGTGTAAAATGAACCCAGTATCATAATTGCATGCATCCAGGAAATTCTAGGCCACTGTTCCTGACAGATCTGCAATATATTTCTGGTATTTTCTGTTAGTATTTCAGATTCAGTGTTTTTAACCTTTATACTTATTTCTATCTTCCTGCATTTCACTATAATGCAAAACCAATCAACTATCACCTTACAGCTGCAGATAGCTACTCCATAGTTTACCAATGCCTGAACAGATCAATTATAGAGTTTGGGGTTTGCTTCATTGGCAGCAGACTATCGCCCAAATATGAGCGAGATCAACAGAAAATGTTCTCAACTCCAACCAGCTGAACAAGTAATCTGATCATGGAAATTATTGCCAAAGTACCATAAGCACAAGTCAGTGTTTTACTATAGGATTTTAAAATGGCTCAGCTGATTCCCATTACTTTTGGAGAACACTTCAAATCTATTTTGCCAATTCATCCATACATTTGCTGCAAATTTTTTGACCATAAATGATCAGGATCAAGTTGTGTCTTTTATTTTAAAAAGCCAAATATCCAAAGCTGTGTGTATTGTAGATGTATAACTAAGTTGGGTTAGTCCTGTAGCTCCAACACTACAGTTCTACATAGGAAACAAATCCCTCGCCCACATGAGAAATCTACAAAAGAATTAATTGCTAATTTTGCCAGAGTATGAGGAGAGAGGGAAAGATAAAAGAAACTAACCATTATCCCCTGCTGAGTTGCACCGACTGTGTCTGATATCCAGAGGCTACAGAAGCTGTACAAATGAACTTGCAGAAAATATGGGGTGGGGGATGATAGGAGAGAATAAGATGTTACCAAAATTGGTCAGCTCAATTGACTTCTATTGAAGATTTAGACAAGTTAAGACAAATGTAATTCCTTATCCACATCCTCAGGACAATCAAACATGCATTTTGTCCACTTGTTGACCTATCTAGAATACGATAATTAGTGGGGTGGAGTCAGTGAGAATCAGTCCTGTCTATTGAATGCAGAAATGTTCTATTAGTCAATCTTCTGTGGCATTGCACAAGAGTCAAGACCAAGCACTCTTCAATGAACAGCGGTTAGAGGGTGGGAGATAATTGAACCAGGGAGCAAGGATGTAAGATTTGTAATAAGACATCATACATTCTGACCTTTGAGATAATACTTTTATTTTATATTATTCATAGTTAAATAGCAACTTACAACAATTTGTGAATCAGAAAAGTAGAGTTGGTTGGAGCATAGGAGTTTGCCTGTAGTACAGGCCGAAGAACGGGGGGGGGACACAAAACATGCACTACAGCACACCCACTGGTGGAAGAGTGTAATTACACAGCATGACAAATTTACATAGGCAAGTCCCATTGTAAATGTAGACACTTTTTATATCGGTAGAGGTTGAGGACAGGAAGGGTACACTGATGCAAGGAGTTTTAATTAGATATATAAATATATCCATCATGGGTTTAGTCTAATGAAGAATCAAAACAAGTACATAAGCAGTGACAGTTGAATGCCCAGCTAAAGCTAGGATTGCTGAAAAACAAACTGAAGCAATCATCGCGAGGTTTTGCAATTGGCTCATTCTGGATATAGTCTTTTAAAAAAAAACTTGCTTTTGCTAATAAGTTTTAAAAAGTATGTGATTTTCAAAAAACAAAACAAATATCCACAATTATATTGGGACAGTATGCCATGTATTGGCTAAAGAAAAGGTCAAGTCACCAGGGCTCCACCTTAATGACTGTGTACATTTAATATACCCCCCCACACAGATGGCATTTAAGAGCATTGGGAAGGTTTGAAACACATACTAGATGGGAAATGATCTGACTGCTTCAGCTGTGAAATGTATCTGCAGTTACAAGTTCTCCCTCACCCTGTACCTTCTGTTCCCTCTGAGAAATGCATACATTTAGGAATATTATCGGAGAATGTGATTTTCCAGTTTTCCTCACATTATGAAATAATTGTACAATAAGGTCATGGAAGACAAGCATTCAGTAAATTAAAACTCCGGCAAAGCTTACATCCTTGGGCAAAGCCACAAGCTCCCACTCATGAAAATACCGACATCTGCACTTTTTACTGAACACTATGGCATTAAATAAAAATGAAAGCATACACCATTGATAAGGATACAGTCTTGGCTCTCAAGATTATGCAGTGAGCTTAGTGCAGGTAACGATGACATCTAGCAAATCAAATCCCTTGCAACTTTTGATAGCAATTTCAGGCTCCTACTGGTGAATTAGGAACATTGCAATGACTTAGATGGAAGGAATAGAGAGCTGTCCAAGTCAGCAATCTATGTTTGCTGACGACACCAAGTTAGGTGGCATAGTAAATAGTGTAAATGGGAGCAGGAGTGCAAAGGGGCATTGATAAAGTGAGTGGGCAAAACTGGCAGATGGGAGTTCAAGTGCAAGGATCCAAGAAGGTAAATCTATTTTCTAAATAGTGAGAAACTAGGAACTGAACTGTGAAGGAGCAATGAGATTTAGAGGTTCAAGTACAGAAATCACAAAGCTAGTGGAAGATACAAGAAATAATTTAAAAGGCTAATGGAATGTTGGCTTTTATCGCAAGGGGGCTGGAAGTTATATTAGTTATATAAAGCTCATTGAGAATACTGCGTTCAGTTCTACGCACTGCACCTCGGGAAGAATACACTGGCTTTGCAGGAGGTGCAGCGCAGATCACGGGAATGATACCGGGGCTAAACTGGTTATCAATACAGATTGCATAGACTAGGCTTGTACTCCCTTGAGTATAGAAGATTAAAAGGTGATCTAATTGAGAAGTTATGGTTAAAGGCATGGATAGGGTAGAAACTATTTCCTCTGGTGGGACAGTTCAGAACAAGCAGACATAACCTTAAAATAGAGCTAGACAGTTCAGAGAATGATGTCAGAAAGTCTTCTTCACACTCTGGAAATCTGGAATTCTCCCCAAAATTCTGTTGAGGAAGGTCAATTAAAAAATGTCAAAACTGCGATTTATATTTTTTTGTTGGGCAAGGATATTAAATGCTAAAGCGCCAGAGTGGGTAGGTGGAGTTGAGATACAGAATAGCTATGATCTCATTGAATGGCAGAACTGGCTCGGGGGACTTTTTGGCCTACTTCTGTTTCTATGGTCATTTTGGATGTTTTGAATGAGGGGGTTGAAATAAACCTCAAGTAACTATTGTGTCACTGTTTTATATTTTATGTAAATAATTGAAAAACCAAGTTAAAAAAAATAAATGGTTCCATACTCTTGGATGAGATATGTAAATCCAGAACGTTGTGTGTTAGAGGTAAGCTACACATGGACATTTCAAAAAAGAAAAGTGTTAATTTTCCTGATTTTTTCTGTGCTCAAAGTGAAGGACATCTGTGCTGCACAATGAAATATCACATCAAGTAATTCTAGGTTAGATACAGAATAAAACTCACTGCTTCAATAATACAACAGTACCTGCAACTACATTGGTTTGAATTTTTTCATTTTCTATTCCAGCCATTCAGACTTCTATTTATTGGCAAATTATGGAGCAGTTATATTCCTATTCAGATCTCGATTGAAAGAGACAAATCATCTCATTTGAAAACATTTAAACTGGGAGAAAACTTTCATCCCACTAGTCTATACTGGATTTGCATCCAGATGCCAGAGGTGAAAATCCAAACTATTGCAGCACTCAATCTCCTACTTCTTCCTTCCATAAAACACCTTCCCCAATACCCGCAAAAATATTCATGCTGTAACACCATCTACAAAATAGACATGCGAGTTTTGAAAGCTCTGGATTGAACTACAACTGCAAGATGTATGCAGTCAGGCAGCATTACTGAAGTCACAGGATACGCTTATCATAAGATCTTTGGACATCTTAATCTTCGGGTCTTGCATGATAATGCAGACCCGTTGTCATTCTACCCAGAAATACTCACAGCTGGCGAGGGTACAAGAACAGACATTACAAATGGAGCCTTCCAGTGTGTCCATGTTGGTTCTGTGCAACAAATGTGTCCCGACAACTGAGGTTTTCAGACCACTGTGCAGAATTTACCAAGATAGATAGGGATGCACCTATTGTCATGTGTAAAGTGAAAGACTGAAATGGTTATATACAAATTATCAGGCAAAAATGAGGAATTATCTGAATTCTAAAATGTGAATTTTGCCCAAAAAAGTGTTTCTTCTATCTCCATGCCCTCAACATTTTCCCTTGTGCGCATGTGCCATGTTGGGGAGGGGGTCGGACAGTAGAAGTGCTAAGCTTCACTTTCAGCAATTATCAATCAGCTTTGCTGCAATCAGGAGCCCACCAGGAAATCACAAGCCACATTATAATTTTATTCAACTGTACAGTATGTTGTGCTACTGATCCGCAAGGTGTGTGTGCAACAGTTTGTGGATTGGCACTCCAGAATACACAAAAAAATTCCAGTGACCCTTGTTGGATAGTGCATGTGCACAGATATCTGGTGAAGACAGGAGCAGGCTTCCGCATGATTGAATACTCTGCGGCTACAGTCAAGACTCTCCAATAGCAAGGCGCTGAAGGACATTAGTAGAATTATGCAAAATCATAAGGCAGCGCGCCTTCAGGAGAAATGTGGGAAATATTGCAAGGAAAATGTAAAAAACAAAAGTGATAGTATTATTGCATCTAGCATACTTCTGGTCAATCAGCATATAATATAAAAAATACAAGGCACAGTTTAGTTTGGATTTATTGTTTGTTGTATGCTGTTATTCTTAAACCAGTCAATCCTACTTTAAACAGATTACATTCCTAAATCACTGCTTACATAAAATATATTGATCCCAACAACAGGACATATTTTAAATAATTCTCCATTTGGTTCTCTTCTATTTATGTATGCTAGGGCATACTTAAGACAATTGCAATCTCAGGGCAGACTGATATTAGTCTGCTTCTTCTCACAGCCACTAGCTACTAGCTTAGATGACTGCAAATTATTCTGTAAATTCACCCCATTTTCCAGTCCTAACCATTCCCCTTAAGTGTAATTTCTGAACTCAGTTTTATATAAAAATCTACACCTTTATTTACACGTCATATATAGTATTTTTGCTTCTCAACCGGCATTTAAAATTTATAGCCTTGAATTTGACATTTAATAATAACAATTTTGAAATTATTGTTTTGCAATTTATCTATTCCTGTGCATTTTAATTTTGTGTCATACTCTGGGATTGGCAGCCAATTCCAGGCCTCTGTCAATACTCATGACCCGACCATGAGAGGGTTGAAGACATCCTCTCAATTCTTCCTCTCTCTCAACACCACCCTCCTCTGCCTCAGACTGTGAGATGCTACAGGCTGCATCTAGCTCAATTCAGATCAGAAACTCAGTGAACCACAGACCTTCCATTCTGTGGCGGTGTATGTTTAAGCATTAAAGCTGTGCCAAAATTTGAATGTCTGTGGGAAGGCCGCAAAAGTCAAAAGGGAAAGTTGAGAATAGGAATAGATGGGATAACAAGACTGAGATCTGCCTAATTCAAAAGATTATAAAAATAAAATACAGGGAAATCAGATCACTAACATAAAGCAGCAGACAGATAGAAATCAGAGATAGTGTATAAAAACACAAAATGCCAGGTGAATAAATGAAGACTATTGTATAAACACAAAGAACAGGCAATGTTGTGAAAAGAAAGAACATTTTAATGTTTCTCCTGTATAAAATTACAATTGGGAGGACTTTTTTTGACTTCGATAAGGAAACAGATTTCACATTACTGTAAGATTGCTACAATATCAGTAAAGCAACATCGCATTTCTCCCCATTACGGATAAGTGATGAGAGCTAGTCAGAGAATAACAAACCTCACCAATAAAACGACTGCTTGACTCGATAATATCACAGTAGTATTGCTGCTTATCAGATCAGTGAAGGCTACATGCATCTCAAAAAAATCTGGAAATATGCCTGGGCTTAAGTTATTTTTATTATGACAGTGGAAGGATCAGTTTGTAAATATGATTAATTTGGTCTACATTCTGTATTTTTCATTCACAGGTTGACGATGGGCACTGCACTATCACGCAAGACAGACATTGCCTCTTATGACAATGAAATTGCTTGTAACAAAATCACGTCAAGCTAGAATCTACATCATTGTTAAGACCCTGCTTCCTCGAAGGCAGTCAGCTTTTGTGCAACAGTGCCAGCTGAATGTCATAGCATGACAAAAATCTGGTTTTAATCTAGACAATGCACCAAAACAATCTCTCCCACACTTTCTGTACAGCAAGACACTGATGCTGAAAGTCAGTATGGACTATGACAAACAGCAACAATTTCTGCTGGGACCTATTCTCAAGACTTAATTTCTTCATGAAATTAGAATCTTTAGATATATAGAAACGACAAACCAATGCAATATTAAACCATACAATATAAAGGTTGTTCATTTAACCAGTTTATTAAACTAGGAATTTAATTGTTACTTAAAGGCATTCATTTCATTACATCAAGACATATTCAATGACTTAAGAACTTGTTGGTTATGTGTCTGTCATATGGGTATCTAAAGCATTTATTTCAGATTTTAAAAATAAAACAATTTATTATATAGCAGCAAGGCTAGAAATAGTTGTAAGCGGATTAGAACAATGCAAAGTCCTAAAAAGGGAATAAAGATTAAACAAACAACAGTATTAAATGTTAAGAGTCTCTTTGGCAAATAAAATGTCTCAGTTTGATAATACACTATTAAATACAAGATACTGTGAGTGAACAGAATAAATGAACTCTAAAGAAATGACACGGGAGGCAATAAAGAGACACATGACAACTGAATAAAAGGCCAAAGCACATCAGATACCATTAAAGACTATTTTAATGTTGTTGCAACTTCAACATGCAACAATCATTGGTGTGCAATAGGCCCACACATTAAGATTTCATTTAAAATGTTTTAAATCCCTACATAAAATACAGTCTGCATCTACAAATATTAAGTCCCGGCCACCTTTAGCTTTTAAAGTCTGAATATTCACCTAAAATTTGATTGTCTAACATAACTCACTGGTGTGAACTTCATGGAGCATGGCAGAGTTTACGTTACTTTAAAATTAACCTATAAAATTGAGAAGAAAAAATATTAACCTCAGCTTCAATGTATAGTTTCCAGAATCTGCCAGAGCTTGGGAACTGGGTGACAAGTCGCTCATAGGTCTTCCGCGCTTTGTCTATTGGTTGGTTCTAAAAGTAAAAACCATCAAAAATAATTTTTTTTTTTTTTACAGCATTTAAAAATATGCAATGATAAGCTTTTAATGTTTTACTCCCCAGTCATCTCAGTAAGAGGCAATTTCCACAACTGTTTTAAAAATCATAATGTGCAAGTTTTTGAACTGTATAATAAGCAAACATAACCCTATTTCACTAAACCTGTGCCTCTCGTATGAGAATGCTCCAAGCATCAAGGTCATATGGATTTTCTTCTAATTTCTTTTCTGCCTTCTTCACTTTTTCAGGGACATACTCTGGAGCCTGTGGAGAAAAGAGTATAAACTTACACCACCATTTATACCACTCTTACTAGTTTTATAAACATTGTTTCAAATATTGTCCACAACTCATTTAAAAAAAAGATGGCAGCTACATCAAGTCAAGCAGCAAGAAATTACATTAAAAGCTTTGTAATAAACTACTGTAAAATTAAATGTACAAATCACATCCTGACTATGAAGCAGGCTACAATGGTGATCAATGACACTGATGTACAAATATTCACTACATGATTACAGCACAGTTCCTCTCAGCAGTATTACTATACTTAAAATGAATTCTGAGAACTGATGGATTTAATGCGTTTAAGACTTTTGGGCAGATGTACACATTGATTTGCCTCAGCATATCAATTTTTTTTAAATATAGATTTGAATAAGAAATCAAAGCAGTGCTTCCAAAGCATCTCCTGCAAAGAAAAAGAACAAGGTTGTAAACGTTCTTGGAAAATATAAGCATTACATCAACTGAAATACCTCTTTCATACTGGCATTTAAAATCTCCCGATACCCCAACTTTTTAAAATAGCTGTTAAAATCTACACAAGTCAACTGAGATTGCAAGTCAGTGTTTATAGCCTCTTAAGTAACTGTGATTATCGTTAGTTGCCCTGATGGTTCAATTTATCTTTCCCATTTATGACCCATACAGAACAGGAAGGTCCAATTGGGAGGACACTAAGTTAGGAGGCAGAGTTCGAGCAGATGGGAACAGGAAATTACAAAAGGGACAAAGACAGATTAAATGAGTGGACAAAACTGGAGCTCAATGTGGACAATAGAAAAAAATTGAAATATTTTCTAAATGTTGAGAAACTACTTACTGTGGAGGAGCAAAGAGATTCCATGTATACAAATCATAAAGCTAGGGGACAAGTACAAAAAGCAATCAAAAAGGCTAATGGAATGTTGGCCTTTCTCTGACGAGCTGGAATACAAAAGGGGGAATAAGTTGTGCTTCAGTTGTGTACAGCCTTGGTCAGAACCCCATCTGGAGATCTGCATTCAGTTCTGGGGACTGCACCTCAGGAAGGATATATTGGCCTTGGAGGGGTGCAGCATAGATTCAGCAGAATGATATCGGGGCTTAAAGAATTAAATTGAGGACATGTGGCATAAACTTGGCTTGTATTCTCTTGAGTATACAAGATTGAGGGGTTATCTAATGAAGGTGTTTAAAATGATAAAAGCATTCAATAGGGTAGATAGAAAATTTTTCTCTAGTGGGATAATGCAGAAAGAGAGGGCATCATCTTGAAATTGGAGTTGGGCATTCAGTAGTAAAATTAGGAAGCACTTCATAATAGGGATAGTATCTCTTCTCAAAAAGCTGTGGATGCTGGGTCAATTGAAGCTTTCAATATTGAAATCGGTTGTGTTCTTATACGGGTATCTAGGGATATGGAGCAACGGTGGGTAAATGAGGTTGAGATACAGGCTAGCAATGATCTCATTGAATGGTGGAACAGGCTCAAGGGGCTGAATGGTCTACACCTGTTCTTGTGTTCCAGGTTCTAACCCAGGCCTGTGCCAGGTGAGCTAAACTGCATCTCATACATAAGTAAGGGCACTTTAGCTGGACTTAGTTTAGAAGGAAACAATCACCCAGGGTTCTAGTTCCTGAACGGTATTTATGCAAATTGCAACTTACTGAAGTTGCAAATCAGTTTTTACATCGTGATTTCTGTCATTTTCAATTTACAGCTCCCTATTAGCTTGGTGAATAGCTATGCCATACAGACCATGAGTCTCCCATGTTCAATAAGCTGACCTCTGTCATAACTTTGTGTTTGGGAAGGTAGTAGTGGGGACAGGGGCAGGATGAGACAGAGGCAAGATGCAATGCCTTTGCTGGAGTAGTGTGCGAGTGAGCGTCAGGGAAGGACATAACTGTTCTGCCTTCATCGATCAAACATCTTGCTTGCACTCACTATCAAGGCATGCACATGATTAATGACAGCGAGGGGGAGATACTAGATGGAAACGGCTGCCTGTGCAGTAACACCTAGGAAGGAGTCAACACTTTTAGGAGAGATGGGAAGGTGAGAAAATTGCAAAGAGAATCGCCAAAAAAGAAAAATATCGTTTATAATTTCATTGACGAGAAAAAGAGTTGAATGACAAAAAGTTAATGGCCTGAAATTTGCGGTGGGTAATAACAAACGAACAGAGTTTACTGTTATTATCCCTTTGAAACTGACTGCAACTGCAGGATCTAGCGCATGCGGATCCCAACACAGAAATCCTGAAATTGCGGTCATTCAGTGCTCCGACACCTGCTGCACTGTGGCCCTACCCCCATAGCCAGCAAATCACTGTAATCAGGGAAATCAGTGATTTGGGGGGGGGGGGGGGGGGGAGAAAGAGCAAGCACCAAACCTTTGGAGTCTTAATGACAATATACATTCCAGACCCAAAACTGACAGCCATGGTGGTCCCAGCTATGAGATTGCCAGAGATGAACACAACTCTACCATTACTTAAAACATCTCCCAGAAACACCAAGGCAATGTACTGTGACCCAGGGCAGTGGGTGAGATTGAGAGGGGGTGGGGGCGTGGTGGTGGTAACAAAATAGGGGACCCATTTTAAACAGAGATCTTTATCAAATTGGTTCAGGCCACACACTAAGGATTCGGGTGATGAAGCCAGCATAAGTAACTCAGTCTAGTTATAGCCATAAATAGATAATGCCCACAAAGTTTTTCTCTCCTCATAGAAGCAATAAGGCAATCTGATCATCACTCAAAGCTCTCCTGTGACGCATTCACAAGCTTTGAGCCAAACCAATACTACTGATTACTATACAAAAATCAGAATATGAAAACTCAGACTAATTTGATGCTCATTTTCCAAACCAAATTTTCTAAACTCCGACTCAGTCCAAATTCACCTTGAAAACACAAGGAGGAAACAAAGCAAATTCAAAGTCTAGACCTACCTGCAAAGTGTCAACTCCACTCCAACAGCCCAAGCAAGCACAGCAGTTCCCTCCCATTAAATCTACCATAGCTAGTGCACAAAACCACCTGAGTTTATGTCCTCACCTGTTACTCATTGTGTGAAACGAGCAAGTTAACGGATTCAGATATCAGCCAGTTCCATTCCTCTCCTCAGATTATTCTTGTTTAAAAAAAATGCATTGTAATTTATCTTGTGCACAACTTACCGACTAAAAAAACAAATTTAGGCTTCCAAAATTACTTCATGTCACTTTCTGCAGTTACGTGGCAATTTAATGTTATTACTCATTTAAAGGGAGCTGAAGTGCAGCTGCTGGTGGTGGGCTGAACAAAAGTAGTTAGCGCATTTCAAGTTACCAATCTGGGACTACGATCTAGTATGGATTCCATACAGAAAGCACTCCATTGATAGAGCTCGATTTAAACTAAATTTCCCTGCCCAGGAGAGCTACTCTCTCAACAGTTAACATTTAAAGAGTACTCAGTTTAAATCAACCCCAAGTATTTAAAAAATGCCCCAGATGTCAGAGACCCCTGAGCACTGTTTTCATTCACCCTGGCACTGTACTAGAACAGAATCACTAACCTACCCTCATCTAACATCCACATTGCCATAGTTGCCAGGTGGTGATCAGGACTGGAGTTGACTTTTCCTCAACTCACCCTGAAATGCAGAGAACAAATATAGTGCTTCTACCACAGACCAGGGACCTTTCTAGTTTGTATGGATTAGCTACTCAATGAATAGACTTGATGAACCCATAATGGGCAATTACACTTTTTGAGACTAATCTATTTTGTGTCAGTCTCAGTCAGATGATGAAGCAGGGCAAACCACCATGCCACAAAGAGGCATCCTTATATAACATACGACATGGGATGTATTTATAAATGTATTCCCATCTTCAATTTAACATGTTCTTGCACATCTCCAATTTAAAATACATTGCCCTTCCCCATCTCTAACCTCCCTCAGCCCTACAACCCTCCAAGTTCCTCCAATTTTTGGCCTCATGTGCATCTCCTATTCCCTTTGCCCTACCAATGGTGACCATGTCTTCAGCCATCCAGGACCTAAGCTCTGGAATATCTTCTCTACCTCCACCCATCCCACACTAAACATTATTGCCTCTCCACCTCTCCTGTAAAATCCTCCTTAAAACCTAGCTCGTTAACCAAACTTTTTAATCCCTTCAAATATCTCCTCCTTTGGCTCACTTCTGTGAAGCACCATGGACATTTTTCTACATTTATATACACACATGTCAAAACGCTACCAGGTTAAAATAATACTCAAAATAGTTCAACACTAGCACTTGGGAGCAGCCAACACTAGATGCAACTATAGAAATGTGTACCTAACTACAATGAAGCTTTCTACAGCTGCCAATACAACAAAGTACATTCAAGCATTCAGAACAGCAGTATTTTCTTTAAAAAGTAGTTTCTACAGTACCCAGTCATTATAACCGAGAATTTCACTGCACACAAGTGAAAAGGGCTGTCATAACATACTACAATGTAAGTTAAGTTAAAGTTAAAGTAAAACAAAACTAAAAAGAAACACAAGAAATAGCCAAATGTTTATTTTAAACTATAGTGCAGATTAGAAAAAGTCCTTCATAAATGGAGCAAATGTCTAATTCAATATCAGTACTGTCCATATTAAATTGCAGGACCAAAAATTCACTCAAATTCAAAATGTAAATATTTGGCTAGATTTTGCATTATCTACTGGAGGTAACAATAGCAAGAAAAATTGTTCCACAGAAAAATAATAAAAACCCTAGATGTATGACAGTGAGTGGACTGCAGGCAGCACAGGGTGGAGAAAGCACAGGAGATCCGTGCGTGGATTCTTCAGCGCAGTCATGACCAGCTATGACCCAAGCACCCAAGGCCCTACCCCACGGCTGACCAAGAACAGAGAGGTAGTCAGTGTCCGTTGGAAGGTACATTTCGAAGATCTCCTTAACCGAGACTCTGTTGCCGATGCAAGTGTCCTCGACTCCATCCCACAGCATGCAACCCGCCACCATCTCAGCACAACCCCAGCCTGTCACGAGATAGAAAAGGCCTTCCACCAGCTGAAAAATAACAAGGTAGCAGGAGCAGATGGAAACCCTGCCAAATCACTAAAGCATGGCGGAGAAGCACTTTTGGCACAAATACATGACTTAATTTCTTTTATCTGGAAGGAGGAGAGCATGCCAGGAGATCTCACGAACGGCGTAATCGCGACCATCTTCAAAAAAGGCGACAAGTTTGCAAGAACCCTCCTCAACCGTCTTCTCCCTACCCAGAGTCGCAATGCGGATTCCGTCCACTAAGGAGTACAATGGACATGATTCTGCAAATCCATTGGCAGGACAGACGCACCATTAGTGTTCTCGCTCAGGCCAACATCCCCAGCATCGAATCATTGACCACGCTCGATCAGCTCCATTGGGCGGGCCACATCGTCCGCATACCCGACACGAGACGCCCAAAGCAAGCGCTCTATGCGATGCTTCGACACGGCAAGCGAGCCCCAGGTGGGCAGAGGAAAAAGATACCCTCAAAGCCTCTTTGACAAAGTGCAACATACCCACCGACTCCTGGGAATCCCTGGCCCACAACTGTCCAAAGTGGAGGAAAAGCATCCAGGAGGATGCCGAACAGCTCTCGTCCCATCGCCAAGAACAAGCAGAGACAGCAGAAGGAGCGTGCGTCAACCCAGGCTCCCCGTCCATCCTTTCCTTCAACCACTGTCTGCCCCACCTGTGACAGAGACTTTAGGTCCCGCATTGCACTCCTCAGTCACCTGAGAACTCACTTTTAGAGTGGAAGCAAAACATCCTCAACTCCGAGGGACTGCCTATGATGATGCAGGTAGCAATTCAGATGAACAAACCATTTAAATTTTATGCAATTTAAGACATTTGAACTACTGCCTAGAATCCTCTTCAGCCCACTTTCTTAAATAAAAATCTCTTACACTGACAAATATTTATAGCTTTCCCTCGAACTAATATTCTGGCAATCCAACAACCAAATGAACCCAACATGGTCTGACTGACTTGATATTTTCTCTTGAGAAGCGTCTCTAATGAAGCTTTCTGGATTCTAGATAGGTCGCAGCGGATTGGAAAACCGCAAATGTAACGCCCCTATTCAAGAAAGGAGGTAGACAGAAAGCAAAAAACTATAGGCCAGTTAGCCGAACACCTGTCATTGGGAAAATGCTGGAATTCCTCATTAAGGTAGTAGTAGCAGGACATTTAGAAAATCATAATACAATCAAGCAAAGTCAACATGGTTTATGAAAAGGAACAATTTATTAGAGTTCTTTGAGGATGTAACAAGCAGGATGGATAAAGGGGCACCAGGAGATGTCATGTATTTGGATTTCCAAAAGGCATTTGATAAGGTGCCACATAAAAGGTTACTACAAAAAATAAGAGCTCACGGAGTTGGGGGTTATATATTAGCATGGATAAAGGATTGGCTAACTAAGAAAACAGAGTCGGGATAAATGGGTAATTTTCAGCTTGGTAAACTGTAACTAGTGGGGTTCCACAGGAATCAGTGCTGGGGCCTCAACTATTTACAATCAAAATTAATGACTTGGATGAAGGGACCAAGTGTATTGCAGCCAAATTTGCTGACGATACAAAGATAGGTGGGAAAGCAAGTTGTGAGGACAGAGTCTTGCAAAGGGGTATCTTTAGGTTAAGTGAGTGGGCAAAAATTTGTCAGATGGAGTATAATGTGGGAAAATGTGAGGTTATCCACTTTGGTAGGAATAGAAAAGCAAAATATTATTTAAATGGAGAGTCTACAAAATGCTGTGGGATCTTGGTGTCCTCATACATGAATCAAAAAGTGAGTATGCAGGTACAGCAAGTAATTAGGAAGGCGAATGGAATGTTGGCCTTTATTGCAAGTGGGATGGAGTATAAAAGTAGGGGAGTCTTGCTACAACTGTCCAGGGCGTTGGTGAGACCACACCTGGAGTACTGTGTACAGTTTTGGCCTCCTTATTTAAGGGGCGGTATACTTGCATTGGAAGCAGTTCAGAGAAGGTTCGCTAGGTTGATTTATGAGGAAAGGTGGAACAGGTTGGGCCTGTACTCATTGGAGTTTAGAATGAGAGGTGATCTTATTGAAACATACAAGATTCTGAGGGGGCTTGACAGGGTAGATGCTGAGAGGATGTTTCCCCCCCGTGGGGAATCTAGAACTAGGGGACAGTTTCAGAATAAGGGGTCGCCAATTTAAGATGGAGATGAGGAGGAATTTCTTCACAGAGTCATGAATCTTTGGAATTCTCTACCTCAGAGAGCTGTGGAAGCTGAGTCATAAAATATATTCAAGGCCGAGATACAGATTTTTGAATTAGCAGTCGTCAAGGATTCTGGGGAACAGGCAGGAAAGTGGAGTTGAGGCCAACATTAAATCAGCCATGACCTTATTGAATGGTGGAGCAGGCTCGAGCGGCCTTATGGCCTACTCCTGCTCCTATTTCTTATGTTTTATATTCTTTCACGGAGGTGCGAGCTATATTTTTCAGAAAGACTTGCATTTATATAGTGCCTTTCACGATCACCGGATATCTCAGAGTTTTACAGCCAATGGAAGTACTGTTAGGTCACTGAAGCAAAGTAGGAAATGTGACAGTCAATTTGCACACATCAAGCTTCCACAAACAGCAATGTGATAATGACCAGGTAATCTGTTAGTGATGTTGATTGAAATAATGCCGTCGGATCTTTTTACATCCACGCAAGAGAGCAGACCTCTGTTTACGTCTCATCCAAAAGACGGAACCTCTGGCAACCTAGAGTTTTGTGCCCAAGTGCCAGGAGTGGTACTTGAATCCACAACCTTCTGATTCAGAGGCATGGGAGAGAGGGGAGGGGGGAAAGGGGGAGAGCGCGCGACAGAGGGGGGGGGGGGGGGAGAATCGCGCGGCAGAGAAGGGGGAAGGGAGGGGGAGCGCGTGACACGGGGGGGGGGGGGGAATTGCGCGGCACAGAGAGGGGGGAGGGAGGGGGAGCACGCGACACGGGAGGGGGCGACACCGAGGGGGGGGGGGGAGGGGGGCGACACCGAGGGGGGGGGGGGGGAGGGGGGCGACACCGAGGGGGGGGGGCGACACCGAGGGGGGGGGACACGGAGGGGCGGGGGGGGCGACACGGAGGGGCGGGGGGGCGACACGGAGGGGCGGGGGGGCGACACGGAGGGGCGGGGGGGGCGACACGGAGGGGCGGGGGGGGCGACACGGAGGGGCGGGGGGGCGACACGGAGGGGCGGGGGGGCGACACGGAGGGGCGGGGGGGCGACACGGAGGGGCGGGGGGGCGACACGGAGGGGCGGGGGGGCGACACGGAGGGGCGGGGGGGCGACACGGAGGGGCGGGGGGGCGACACGGAGGGGCGGGGGGGCGACACGGAGGGGCGGGGGGGCGACACGGAGGGGCGGGGGGGCGACACGGAGGGGCGGGGGGGCGACACGGAGGGGCGGGGGGGCGACACGGAGGGGCGGGGGGGCGACACGGAGGGGCGGGGGGGCGACACGGAGGGGCGGGGGGGCGACACGGAGGGGCGGGGGGGCGACACGGAGGGGCGGGGGGGCGACACGGAGGGGCGGGGGGGCGACACGGAGGGGCGGGGGGGCGACACGGAGGGGCGGGGGGGCGACACGGAGGGGCGGGGGGGCGACACGGAGGGGCGGGGGGGCGACACGGAGGGGCGGGGGGGCGACACGGAGGGGCGGGGGGGCGACACGGAGGGGCGGGGGGGCGACACGGAGGGGCGGGGGGGCGACACGGAGGGGCGGGGGGGCGACACGGAGGGGCGGGGGGGCGACACGGAGGGGCGGGGGGGCGACACGGAGGGGCGGGGGGGCGACACGGAGGGGCGGGGGGGCGACACGGAGGGGCGGGGGGGCGACACGGAGGGGCGGGGGGGCGACACGGAGGGGCGACACGGAGGGGCGGGGGGGGCGACACGGAGGGGCGGGGGGGGGCGACACGGAGGGGCGGGGGGGCGACACGGAGGGACGACACGGAGGGGCTGGGGGGCGACACGGAGGGGCTGGGGGGCGACACGGAGGGGCGGGGGGGCGACACGGAGGAGGGGGCGACACGGAGGAGGGGCGGGGGGGCGACACGGAGGGGCGGGGGGGGCGACACGGAGGGGCGACACGGAGGGGCGGCGGGCCGCGAGACTGGGAGGGAGGGAGGCGGGCCGCGAGACAGGGAGTGAGGCCGCGAGACAGGGAGGGAGGGAGGCGGGCCGCGAGACAGGGAGGGAGGCGGGCCGCGAGACAGGGAGGGAGGGAGGGAGGGGGGCGGGCCGCGAGACTGGGAGGGAGGGAGGCGGGCCGCGAGACAGGGAGGGAGGCCGCGAGACAGGGAGGGAGGGAGGCGGGCCGCGAGACAGGGAGGGAGGGAGGGGGGCGGGCCGCGAGACAGGGAATGAGGGAGGGAGGGGGCGAGACAGGGAGGGAGGGGGCGAGACAAAGAGAGAGAGGGAGGGGGCGAGAGAGGGCGGCCCCAGACTGAGAAGAGGGGTGGGCGGGGTGTTTGTGCTCAAGTCTCTGGAATGGCACCTGAACCCACAACCTTCTGACTCAGTGGCGAGGGTGCTATCAACTGTGCACCAGTCTGCTCGGTCACCATCCTAGAGTACCCGACGCTGTGATCCTGGATCTGACGAGCAAAGTGGTACGGGACAACGCGAAGTCGCACATCATCTGCACCTTGTCACCCATGACGAGCTCGATAAGCTGTCAGGAAGGGCTTGCAACAGTCACAGGAGTACAATTTGAAGATAGCAGGACAAGTAGATAAGGTGGTTAAGAAAGCATACTTTTATTAGCCAAGGTACAGAATGCAAGAGTAAGGAGGTTGTACTTGAACTGTATGAAACACTAGTTAAGCCACAGCTGGAGCACTGTGCACCGTTCTTGTCACATTACAGGAAAGAAGTGTTGCACTGGAGAAGGCAGAGAGATTTACAAGGATGTTACCAGGACTGGAGAATTTTAGCTATGAGGAAAGATTGGATAGGCTAGGGTTTTCTTTGGAACAAAAAAGGCTGAGGGGAGACTTGATTGAGGTGTATAGGTAGAACCTGTTTCCCTTAGCAGAGAGGTCTATAACCAGGGGGCATAGATTTAACGGTAGGGTAGAAGGATTAAACAGCAGTTGGAGAACTTTTTTTCCACCCAGAGGGTGTTGGAGTCTGGAACTCAATGCCTGAAAGGGTGGTAGAGGGAGAAATGTTCACATTTATAAAGTATTTGGAAATGCACTTGAAGTGCCGCAACCTACAAGACCACAGACCAGGAGCTGGAAAGTGGGATTCGGCTCGGTAGCTCTTTTTCGGCCGGCACAGACACAATGGGTCGAACGGCCACCTTCTGTGCTGTAAATTTCTATGATTCTAAACAAGAGGCAGCAGGGCTTCATGATCCAAGTCAGAGAAATCATGAATTGACTAAACAGACACATTCCTAATGCAATCGCACTTTAGCAAAGTGTAAACAGCTGAATGAGCTGCACGAAATAGTCGGCGTGCTAAATAGGCACCTATGCAATCGATGCCAATAGCGATAAAATGGTTAGTGGCATTTGTCCGACATGTCCGTGATGAGCATGGACAATTTAAATTAAGCGATAATTTTGTGCATCACGAACTCAGCATCAACTGGGTTCTACTTCATAAAGTCACATTCAATGTTGATGTAAAATCAAGGCGTGGTGAGATTCCTTGCATAGCTGTCAGTTACAGCTTCAAACAACAAGTCAGAGTACACAAATTCTATTTCAGTGTATTGCAGGTAAAAACTTAATAGGAACAAGAGTAGGCCATTTGGCCCATCACGCCTGCTCTGCCATTCAACTAGATCATCTTCTACCTCAACTCCACCTTCCCCCAGTTCCCATATCCCTTAATTCCTCAAAATGTATCGACCCGTCTTGAATATATGCAACGACTGCGCATCCACAGCTCTCTGGGGTAGAGAATTCCAAAGATTCACAACCCTTTGAGTGAAGAAATTTCTCACCTGTCCTAAATGGCTGACCCTTTATTCGGAGACTGTGACTGTGCGTTCTAGATTCTCCAGCCAGGGAAAACATTTCTCAGCATTAATCCTCAAGCCCCTTAAGAATGTTATGTTTCAATTAGATCTCCCATTCTTCTAAACTCTGGGGAATATAGGCCTAGTCTACTCAATCTCTCCTCATAGGACAATCCCCTCATCCCACGTGTCACCAATGCTCTGTATAATTGTAGCAAGACTTCTTTACTCTTACACCCTAATCCCTTTGTAAGGAAAGCTAACATATACCATTTGATTTCCTAATTGCTTACTGTGTCTACATGTTAACTTTATGATTCATTCAAGTCCTTCTGAATACAAACATTTCCCAGTCTATCATTCAAAAAATATTCTGCTTTTTTGTTTTTCCTACCAATATGGATAACTTCACGCTTCCCCAAATTGTATTCCACTGGTTTCTTGCCCAGTCAACCTGTCTATATCTCTCCACAGCCTTTGCATCCTCCTCACAGCTGAATTTCCCACCTAACTTTGCATCAGCAAACTTGGATACTTTACACTCAGTCCCTTCATTAAAGTTATTAATGTAGATTGTAAATAGCCGAAACCCAAGCACTGATCTTTGCGGTACCCCGCTCGTTATAGCCTGACAACCTGAAAAGGTCCAGTTTATTCCTACTCTCTTTTCTGTCCGCTAACCAATCCTCAATCTATGCTAATATATTACCCCACCCAAGGGGTCCTAATTTTGTGTAATAACCTCTTGTGTGGCACCATATCGAATGCTTTTTGAAAATCCAAATATACCATATCCACTTATTTCCCCCTTATCCATCCTACTAGTCACATCTTCAAAAAACTAAGATTTGTCAAACACGATTTCCCTTTCATAAAACCGTATCGCCTCTGCCTAATCACATGTCTAAGTGCCCTGTTACCACGTCCCTAATAATATTCTAGCATTTTGCCTACCACTGATGTCAGGTAAGCTAAAACCATTCCTAGATTTCAGATGTCATTCTTCATCTGAAATAAGAGTTAAATGAATCTGCCTCCCTCTGAAACACTCTTTCCCCTCTGGGGACCCCTATAGGCTAACATCCATCGTTGTCTCCCCCAGCCACCCCACACCCGCTTGGGCCATTGTCATCTGCTGGGAAACCCAACCTTGCACAGGGTGTTGTGTATAGACTATAACTAATTACTGTCTCTCTGTGGTCAGAGACTTCAACTATTGCATACAGGACTATCAGACTAAACTTTCTGAAAGTTCAAAATAAAATCTTTTCAAATCTTGCTTTTCTGGTCTGATTCCAAAAACATTTCTGGTTCGAGTAAACCAAATAATAAAAAGGTAGATTTCCCTTTACACAAATTTGTGTGGTAGATTTTGACAGTTAGGAACCAGTCATGGACAGATTCCAACCAGTTGCCAACAGTCAGGTCACTGGGAATTCAACACACTCATTCTATTACTGTGTAAGCATGGCAGTAATGAAACTGATTTTTCCTTGGGAACACTTGCAGGTCGTTCTCATCTCTTCAGGCAAGATAGCCCATTTATTCAGTGGTCTTTGCAATGTTGACTTGCTTAGAAGTAGATGTTTCTATTTATTATCTGAAGCCAAGAGATTTGTTTTGCATTCTGAACGTTCCCAAAGTTCTCGTCTTAACTCCAGAATTCAGTGTGATGTTAAACACTTTTATGGTCACTTTTCCTCCAGCAGTGCTTTCCTGGTCCTCACAAAGCACGTTAAATTTTGTACTTTATCCAAGATGTGTACTTTAGCTCCAGAATTAGTGCAAGAGTAGATACGAGACATACTGATTCTATTCCTCTAGAAAGAGGAGTGAGGCAATTCTACCCAGTAATTCATTTTATTCAATATCAACGATGTATTAGAAGACATTGCAAGAGGACAGAGACCTGGCATTTCAGGCATTTCTAAAAATTGCTATACTCCCTGGGATTTTTTCTAATATAAAAGACACCAAATCATTTGCCCTATAAATATCAAATGTTAATAATTCTCACGTAATGGATTAGTAATAATAGCAGTCACCTAACAATCTATCCAAGTGAAAGGTTTTCAATTTGTTATCTCTGAACCTTGCGCGACTTGCAAAGGGAGCCTGAAGTTGCATAAAATCCTAATATTTCACCCATCTGCTGTCTAGTTTCTATACTTGGAAAATTTATTGGCATTGTTTCTGATGTTTAAACTAATAAAAATGCTTTCGGCAAAGATAGCGCTGTCACCGTCAAACAGCTGACACCATCTTTCAAAAGTTTGGGGAGTAGGTCCCTGGATATGCACCATTATTTTCAGTCACCCACCTCTGAAAAATGTGAAAACTATTGTATCCAGCAGATTCCCCATGGCATTGCTCAGATGATTCACTGCTTTACAAGTCAGGAACATTATATCGTGCAACAAACAGGGCACATCTCTGCTAAGATTGAGTCCTTTTAAGACTATTCATATTTCTTGTAAAAATGGAACGGCATTTAAAGAGTATTTCCTATTTTTTTCCTATAGATTACAACTGAGTGTAAATCCTTAAATTATGTACCTTTTCTCTTTCTTTTTAAAACGTGTAACATAGAAATCACAGAAAACATAGCATAATGTCCAATTGAAAAGATGGGATAGTTTTATCTGACATGCCTGTTTTCCATTTTCCAACATCCTGATGATGTAAACAGGATGCTTGGATTGGATCAGTTAAAACTTCATAAAGCAATGTCCATTAGTTATAATGACGACCATGGAAAAGGAAATCTTTATTGCTTTTGTTCAAAGAACACTCCTGTTTTGAGTCCAAGCTGATTTGCCAAAAATAAAAAATACTTGCATTTATTTATATAGCACCTTTCACGACCTCAGGGCATCCCAAAGTGCTTTATGACCAAGAAAGCACTTTTGAAGTGTAGTCACGTTGTAATGTCGGAAACACGGCAGCCAATTTGCATACAGCAAGAGACCACAAACTGCAATGTGATAATGACCAGATAATCTTTTTTCGGTGATGTTTATTGACATATTTTGGAGGGGAAAAGAGGGTGAACAGCCAGAGGTCGTGGTGCATATCGGGACCAATGACATAGGTAGAAGGAGGGATGAGCTCCTGCAGGCAGAGCTTAGGAAGCTAGGAGAGATTAAAAGCAGGACCTCAAAAAGGTAGTAATCTCCGGATTACTTCCGGTGCCACGAGCTAGTGAGTACAGAAATAGGAGGATAGAGCAGATGAATAAGTGACTGGAGAGATGGTGCAGGCAGGAGGGCTTTAGATTCCTGAGGCATTGGGACCGCTTCTGGGGGAGGTGGGACCTGTACAAGCCAGTCAGGTTGCATCTCAACAGAGCCAGGACCAATATCCTCCCAAGGGGGGGGGTTTAAACTAGCTTGGCAGGGGGATGGAAACCTGAGAACAGATTCAATAGGGAGGGGAGTAAAGCTGTAATTCGAAAGCAAGAATGTAGAGAATTTGAAGGACAGAGGAAACAAGCAGGAAAAAAGGGTTAAAAAAAAACAAATTTCAAAGCTCTGTGTCTAAATGCACGTAGTATTCGTAACAAAATAGATGAGTTGACGGCACAAAGAGATACAAATGGGTATGGTCTGATAGTCATTACAGAGACATGGTTGCAAGGTGACCAGGACTGGGAACTAAATATTCAGGGGTATTTAACAATTTGGAAGAACAGACAGAAGGGAAGAGGTGGGGTAGCACTGTTAATAATGGGTGGGATCAGTGTGTTAGTGAGAAACGATATTGGCTCAGAGAATCAAGATGTTGAATCAGTTTGGGTGCAGATAAGGAATAATAAAGGGAAAAAGTTGCTGGTGGGCGTAGTCTATAGGTCCCCTAACAGTAGCTACACTTTTGGGTGGCGTATAAATCAAGAAATAATGGAGGCTTGTAATAAAGGAGCAGCAATAATCATGGGTGATTTTAACCTTCATATTGATTGGACAAAGTAAATTGGCCAGGATAGCCTTGAAGAGGAGTTCATAGAGTGCATCTGGGATAGTTTCCTTGAACAGTACGTTGTGAAACCAACCAGGGAGCAGGCTATCTTAGATCTAGTACTGTGTAATGAGGCAGGATTAATAAATGATCTCGTAGTAAAAGATCCTCTAGGAATGAGTGACCATAATATGGTTAAATTTAAAATTCAGTTGGACGGTGAGAAAGTTGGTTTAAATAAAACGGAGACTACAAAAGGTATGAGGGCAGAGTTGGCTAAAGTGGACTGGGAAAATAAGACTAGGATGGTTGATGAGCAGTGGCAGATATTTAAGGAGCTATTTCATAACTCGCAACAAAAATATATCCCAATGAGAAGGAAAGACTAAGAGAAGGGATAACCATCTATGGCTAACTAAGGAAATAAGGGAGGATATCAAATTGAAAACAAAGGCATACAATGTGGCCAAGACTAGTGGGAGGCCAGAGGATTGGGATTTTTTTTTAGGCCAGCAGAGAACGACTAAAAAAAATGATTGAGATGGGGAAGATAGTTTACTTTCATAATCTAACACGAAACATAAACATAGATAGTAAGAGTTTCTACAGGTACATAAAAAGGAAAAGAGTGGCTAAAGTAAATGTTGGTCCCCTGGAGGATGAGACTGGGGAATTAATAATGGAAAACAGGGAAATGGCAGACGTTGAACAAATATTTTGTATCGGTCTTCACGGTAGAAGACACTAAAAACATCCCAATAGTGGATAATTATGGGGCTATAGGTAGGGAGGAACTTAATACAATCTATCACTAATGAAGTAGTACTAGGTAAAATAAATGGGACTAAAGGCAGACAAGTCCCCTGGACCTGATGCCTTACATCGTAGGGCCTTGAGAAGTGGCTGCAGAGACAGTGGATGCATTGGTTGTAATCTACCAAAATTCCCTGGATTCGGGGGGCGGTCCCAGCAGATTGGAAAACCGCAAATGTAACGCCCGTATTTAAAAAAGGAGGCAGCCAAAAAGCAGGAAACTACAGACCGGTTAGCCTAACATCTGCTGTTGGATAAATGCTGGAGTCCATTATTAAGGAAGCAATAGCAGAACATTTGGAAAAGCATGATTCAAATCAAGCAGAGTCATGTTTGACAAATTTGCTGGAGCTCTTTGAGGATGCAACGGGCAGGGTGGATAAGGGGGAAACCAGTGGATGTGGTGTATTTGGATTTCCAGAAGGCATTCGATAAGGTGCCACATAAGAGGTTACTACACAAGATAAAAGCTCACAGGGTTGGGGTTAATATATCAGCATGGATAGAGAATTGGCTAACTAACAGAAAACAGAGAGTCAGGATAAATGGGTCATTTTCCAGTTGAAAAACAGTGGGGTGCTGGGTCCTCAACTATTTACAATCTATATTAATGACTTGGATGAAGGGACCGAGTGCAATGTAGCAAAGTTTGCTGATGATACAAAGATGGGTGGGAAAGCAAACTGCGAGGACACAAATAATCTGCAAAGGGATATAGACAGGCTGAGTGAGTGGGCAAAAATTTGGCAGATGGGAGTAAGTATAATATGGGAAAATGTTAAGTTATCCACTTTGGCAGAAATAACAAAAGTAAATTACAATTTAAACGGAGAAAAATTGCAAAGTGCTGCAGTATACAGATACCTGGGGGTCCTTGTGCATGAAACACAAAGTTAGTATGCAGGTACAGCAAGTAATCAGGAAGGCAAATGGAATGTTTGTCTTTATTGCAAGGGGGATAGAGTATAGAAGCAGAGAAGTCCTGCTACAACTGTACAGGGTATTGGTGAGGCCACACCTGGAGTACTGCATACAGATTTGGTCTCCGTATTTAAGGAAGGATATACTTGCATTGGAGGCTGTTCAGAGAAGATTCACTAGGTTGATTCTGGAGATGAGGGGGTTGACTTATGAGGATAGGTTGAGCCTATAAACATTGGGATTCAGAAGAACGAGAGATGAAACTATAATGAGGGGGCTCGACATGGTGGATGCAGGGAAGATATTTCCACTCATAGGGGAAACTAAAACTAGGGGACATAGTCTTAGATCCAGTGCTACAACTCCCATGAACTCTCTTTTCTTCCGAGCCTCTTGTGCAAGTACCCACCCGACCACACCTATGAGTTATGCATTCTACCATTCCTTTACGACCCTTTAACTCAAGCTTTCAAATCACTCATTATTTTCCCTTTTGCTTAATATCCAGTTTTTCTTGCCCTTGGGACTTTTGTCTATTTTAAAAGGCAACATATAAATGTAAACGGTTGAAAACCAGGCATGGACTGACTCGAGTATTTTGCCACTCATTCTGGTTTTGTTGCAGATCGTCACAATTTGCAAAGTTGTTGGGAGACGTTGAGATTTCAGTGTTTATATACCAAGTGTCAAAGATGATCTCCGCAGTTGGTTTAAACCTGCTATAAGCACAAACCACAAGAAACAAAATCTGCATTTTGCTTCCTCGATACAATTTGCTGTTTTGACCGAATGTGGAAATTTAGCTCGGCGTATTTACAACCAACAGTCGGGTGCCTGGGATGGCAGCACAAGAAGCCATCTTCGCATTTCATCTCGAATTGGCCCCACGTGTTGTGCGAATCACACGCCGCAGGAAGGTCAGACAAAAAGGTTTGCTTCAAAATGTGTCCTTCGCAACGGTGTGAATAACAAAGGCATCCTGAAATCAAACTAACAAATGTCTAATCTAGATTTTTTTTAAAAGGGGAAAAGTAAAAACGCACAGTAACAGGAGACGAACTAAACCTTCGCGCTAAAAAATGGGTTAATCTTGCAGTTATTTTTTCGGACTCCATGGCTCAAAAAAAACGCACTCCGCCTCAGTATTACATTTCAGCGTGGTTTTGGTTGCTCGGGAGAGAAAGAGAGGGTGTTCGGGAGAACGGGAAAGCAGATAATTAATGCGGCCCACCTTCCCTTTTGAAAGAAAATAACGTTACAGCCAGCATTGTCCGCCATTTTAACCCGTGTCGCCGACCGACGAGACGCGAATTGCCGGTGAGACCTGCAACCGCCGCCCATACGTTGTTTGAAAATAGAAGAATAAATAAGTGAGTAAGGCGTCGGTTTTCCTGTCCTTTTTGGAAAAAAAATGAAATTAAAACGCATGCAAAAAGTGACCGGTTCTACCACATCTCGATTGCTTCAAATTTCTCCCCGACCGACCGACAGACAGCGTCAACTTGAATCCGACCTACCTGCTCCGTATTTCCTTCGCCAGACATTGTGTTTTGTGAAATTATATATATATTTAAAAAAAATACACAAATTAATTAACGGATGTTAAGTGTTCGAGGGACTGGTGAACCCCGCTTTTTTTTAAACTCTCCCACTTTGCTCCTAACCTAACCTCCCCGCCGCCGCCTCAGCACTCTTCACAAAATGGCGGCGGGAGGGCGGGCGGCCGAAAGTTCGCCGGAAGCAGAGGTTTGGCGCACACGCAGCCCCGCCTCCTCGCCAGTGCCCGGATGCGTTGCTAACCGCCCCCTTGGTCCAGGTGTCTTGTTTCCAGCAGCAACCAAGTTGTCATTAACGACCCAGGGCAAGGTAACCTTGTTGTTTCAGCCTCAGCGGAGAGAATTGTTGGGAATCAATATTTCATCATCATCATAGGCAGTCCCTCGAAATCGAGGAAGATTTGCTTCTACTCTAAAAATGAGTTTTCAGGTGACTGGACAGTCCAAGACGGGAATTACAGTCTCTATCACAGGTGGGACAGAGAGTGGTTGAAGGAAGGGGTGGGTGGGGAGTCTGGTTTGCTGCACGCTCCTTCCGCTGCCTGCACTTGGTTTCTGCATGCTCTCGGTAACGGGACTCGAGGTGCTCAGTGCCCTCCCGGATGCTCTTCCTCCAGTTTGGGCGGTCTTTGGCCAGCGATTCCCAGGTGTCGGTGAGGATGTTGCACTCTTATCAAGGAGGCTTTGAGGGTGTCCTTGAAGCGATTCCTCTGCCTACCTGGGGCTCACTTGCCATGTAGGAGTTCCGAGTAGACCACTTGCTTAGGTAGTCTCGTGTTGGGCATACGGACAGTGTGGCCCGCCCAACAGAGCTGGTCGAGTATGGTCAGTGCTTCGATGCTGGGGATGTTGGTCTGGGCAAGAACACTGACATTGGTGCGTCTGTCCTCTATCCAAGCGTCTATCCCAGTTGTCATTAACGACCTAGCAAAAGGTAACCTTGTTGTTTCAGCATCAGAGGAGAGAATTGTTGGTAATCAATATTTATTAATGTCAAAAGAGTGTAAGGTTGTGGGTTTGAGACCCCCCCCCCCGCCACTCCAGAGACTTGAGTGCAAGATTCTAGGCTGACATTGTCAGCACGGTGCCAAGGGAGCGCCGCACCATTGGAGGTGACATCCTTCGGATGCGACGTTAAACCGAGGCCCCGTCTGCTCTCTCAGGTGGCCCATGGTATTATTTCGAAGAGGAGCAGGGGAGTTCTCCCCGGTGTCCTGGGCCAATATTTATCCCTCAACCAACATCACTAAAACAGATTGTCTGGTCATTATCACATTGCTGTTTGTGGGAGCTTGCTGTGTGCAAATTGGCTGCTGTGTTTCCGACATTACAACAGTTCAAAAAGCACTTCATTGACTCTAAAGTGTTTTGGGACTTCAGTGGTCACGAAAGGCGCTATATAAATGCAAGACTTTTTCTTAAAAAAAAATAGTTAGCTCCGGAGTTTTTTTTTAATAAGAGTGAGGATTATGGCCACGGGTTCGGCCAGGCTGCTAACAGGCAGCCTGGAACCCCCTTTTGGGTGCCAGGCTGCTGGCCCGGCCAAAACTCTCTCTAGTGTCTCAGTGTTTGCCACTGAAGTGGCTGCAGAGTTCGCAGTGGCTCTCCCCTTTAGCTGAAGGAGAGAAACGTTGTGACACGTCTGCACTTCTGCCATGCAGCTGACCGGAACATTGCCCTGTGCCAAAAAAAAACAAAGATGTGAATTTCTCCGGTATCTCCACCCCATGGACTGGGTCGGAGAAAAACTTTCAAAAATGGTTGGTACACTCCGCTTGGGGTGGGACTCAATTTCGGCCCCGATATGTGCACTCAAAGATTACATTGTTTGCAAATGTATTAGGTAGTGCAAACTTTTTTAAGTGCCTTTTGGTTTAACATTTTGGTAAAGTTCAGATCACGTCTTAAGTGTTGACATTTTTCTGTGATACCTGACCGATATTATTTTCCAATCATCTTTTATGACTAGTTCATGTTACTTTATCTGTTTCTCATTGAGACAAAGGTTAAGTGGAGTATGCAAAATTATAGAGAGCTTTGATAAGTTAAATAGGAAGAAAACTATTTTCACTAGTCAGTGAGACATAATTGGAGTGCATAAATTTAAGATCATTACTGGATTTAAGATCATTTCCCACATTACAACAGTCACTACACTTCAAAAAATACTTAATTGGCTTTGGTCGTGAAAGGCACTATAGAAATGCAAATTTTTCTTTGTTCTTTTAGTAAAAAGAGGCTAGAAGTTTTTTTTTATGCAGTCGTTTGTAATAACATGGAATGCTGTACCAGAAAAAATGGTGGAAACAGAATCGATATCAGCTTCTAAAAAGGAAATGGGTAAATATTTAAAAAGGAACAACTTTAAAGGCTACAGGAAGTGGGTAGCAGAATGAGAGTAATGGATAGATCTTTCAGAGGGCTGGCCCTCGGAGGATGGATTAAATGAGTTCCCTTTACGCTGTAAATTCAATGATTAATTTTCATTGATTTGACTTTTTACTCTCTAAAATTGACATTTCTACTCTTGAATCTCTTGCAGTGCCATTCCGTAACCGAGAAGTGACCTTCTAGTTATCACCTCCTTCTCACAGCCTAGAATCTGTCCAAGATCAGAAAGTCACAAAGGTGTTCAGTCAGAAGGTGGAAACTATGCTTCAGTACTCCATGGACAGCAGGGTGGTACTCTGCACTCTATCGTCCCTCTGCAAATCTAACCTTGAAAAAGACCTTCTTTTCCTCTTTAACTTTCTCCCCAGCTCTCTGGAAGGAGGTGACTAAGAATGGTGTAGGATTCCAAGGGTATTAGCAGGCTCCTGCTGCCTCGCCCAAATCGCCATTCTTCACGTGTGACCCTGGACAGTGAACATTGGCAGGCTCTCCCAACATTGAGGAGCATCACAGCTCAATCTGATCCTGTTGAAAAAAAGAAGGCTGAGGGGTGACCTAATAGAGGTCTTTAAAATTATGAAAGGTTTTGATAGCGTGGATACAGAGAGAATGTTTTCACTTGTGGGGAACAGCAGAACTAGAGGCCATCAATATAAGTTAGTCATCAAGAAATCCAAAAGGGAATTCAGAAGAAAATTCTTTACCCAAAGAGTGGTAAGAATGTGGAACTTGCTACCATAGGGAGTCGTTGAAGGAAATAGTATAGATGCATTTAAGGGGAGAGGCTATACAAGCATATGCAGGAGAAGGGAATAGAGGGTTATGCGGATAGATTTAGATGAGGAAAGACAGGAGGAGGTTCGAGTGGAGCATAAACGTCGGCATGAACTGGTTGGGCTGAATGTCCTGTTTCTGTGCTGTATATCCGATTTCTTCTTCTTAGGCAGTCCCTCGGAGTCGAGGGTGACTTGCTACCACACTAAAAATGAGTTTTCAGGTGACTGAAGAGTCCAATACGGGACCTACAGTCTGTCACAGGTGGGGCAGACGGTGGTTGGAGGAATGGGAGGTTGGTTTGCCTGGGTTGTCGTGCACTCCTTCCGCTGTCGACGCTTGGCTTCAGCTTGCTCTCGGCGAAGAGACTCGAGGTGTTTAGCGCCTTCCCGGATATTTTTCCTCCACTTTGGGTGGTCTTGGACCAGGGATTCCCAAGTGATGATGGGGATGTTGCACTTTTAAAAGGCAGCTTTGGGGGTGCTGTCTCAGAGCTCTGAGTAGAGTGCTTGTTTTGGGAGTCTCGTGTCAGGCATGCGGACGACATGGCCCTTTCAGTGGAGCTGATCAAGCGTGGTCAATGCTTTGATGCTGGCCTGAGCGAGAACACTGACATTGTTGCGCCTATACTGCCAATGGATTTGCAGGATCTTGCAGAGGCAGCGTTGGTGCTACTTCTCCAGTGTTTTGAGGTGCCTGCTGTACATAGTCCATGTCTCTGAGCCATATAGGAGGGATCATATCCTATTTAATCTTATGTTCTCAAACACTGACTATACACAACCATTTTTCCAGCAGTGGTCACTGGATAGTCATCAGGAGCAGGAACTCTAGCTGATTTTTTTCCCCCCTTCCTAGCTTGGGTATGCTGGGGACAGTAATGGAACTGTTTTCCTTTGGGTTATTGACACTGTCTTTAGGAAGTTAGGTAAGAGAGTGTCCCGGGCGTGTGTCAATATTTGCAGTGGCAATTGGGAATAAATACGAGTTGTCCAGTGCACCTAATTAACAGTGAAATGAATGATCAAAACACTTTGTTGCTTACCTGTTGCTTCCCCAGCAGTCAACAATAAAAACTTGCATTTACAGAGCACCTTTAAAGTAGTAAAATGTCCCAAGACGCTTCACAGGAGTGTTATAAAACAAAATTTGACACAGAGCCACATAAGGAGATATTAGGACATGACCAAAAGCTTGGTCAAAGAGATAGATTTTAAAAGGAGCTTCTTAAAAAGTGGAGGTGTTGATGGAGGGAATTCCAGAGTTGTAGGACTTTGGCAGCTGAAGGCAAGGCCACCAATGAGGGAACGATTAAAATTGGGGATGGTCAAGAGGCCAGAATTAGAGGAGTGTAGATATCTTGGATGACTGTAGGGCTGAAGGAGATTTCAGAGATAAGGAGGGGGCAGACCATGGAGAGATTTGGCAACAAGGATGAGAATTTTTTAATTGAGGCATTGCTTATCCAGGAACCAGTGTAGGTCAGTGAGCACAGGGGTGATGGGTGAACGGGACTTGGTGCAAGTTAGGACCAATGCTCCTTCTAAATATTCCCGTGGGTTCCTGGCCTGTTTATTTAAATGCGCAGTACCTTTAAATTTGCAGCAAGTCCACTGACGCACGCGCAGTATCTTCAACGGAACAACTTGTAAGTGGCCTGCGTGGTACCTCACAGATTGCAGCTTACAGGGAACATTGGTTAGGACACGGGCAGCAGAGTTTTGGATGACTTCAAGTTTACAGAGGAACGTGGGAGGCCAGCCAGGAGTGCGTTGGAAAAGTCAAGTCTAGAGGTAACACTGGCATGGATGAGGGTTTCAGTGGCAGATGAGCTGAGGCAAGGGCAGAGTCGGGCAATGTTCCGCAGGTGGAAATAGGCAGTTTTAGTGATGGCTTGGATTTGTGGTCAATAGCTCATCAACCATAATTAGCTGCACTTGAATTTCCAAGCACATTATTTCCATTTTACACAAAACTTTTGTCAATGGATCTGACAATAGAGTTGCAAATGATCTGATACAAGTACAATATCAAAGCAAGTTGTTGTTCTAAGGAGCGATAACATCCAAAGGCGCTTCGCAAAAGCGTAATAAGACAAGAATTGACATCGAGCCAAAGGAGGAGATATTGAAACAGCTGACTAAAAGTTTGGTCAAAGAGGTAGGTTAAAAGGAGTGTCTTAAAGGTGGAGAGGTTTAGGGAGGGAATTCCAGAGTTCAGGACCTAAACTGCTGAAGGCACGGCCGCACATGGTGGGACAAAGAAAGTGGGAGATAAAGTTGAACAAAATCTGGAAGATTCAGTTCTGCAGAGCATCAGCAGGCACAACTGAGGACTTACAAATCTGGTGCAGCTAACTGGGTGGCATTTCAGTGCCATTATATATTCATAAAATTAACAAACCTACATTAAAATGTTGACTCAATATGTTATGCAAGCGAGGACATTGGCAACATTTACATTTGAAAAAAACATTTTTATTTGCAAAGGTCAACTGAATCCATGTTTGCAGAAAAACAGGTTGTTAGATAAGTGTAACCAAAAACATTCAAAGTGCAGAATTAGAATTTTGGAAACTAACGGAAATACTTGCTATTTACATGATGCAACGATCATCAATTTAGAACAGAGTCCAAACTAGGATCATTGCACACCAGAACTCCCTTCTCTTCTTTAAAATACTGCCAGGGGTTCCTTAACACTCACCTGAGTTCAACATCTGAATGAAGACTGCCCTTTCCTCCTGAAAGATTTATCCTCTGCCTTAGCTTATTAATAACTTCAAGAGTCTAGTATCAAGAAAGATTTACATTTCTGTAACACCTTTCACGACCACCAGATGTCCCAAAGCACTTTACAACCAATGAAGTACTTTTTGAAGCGTATTGTTGTAATGTAGGAAACGTGGCAACCAATTTACACACAGCAAGCTCCCACAAACAGCAATGTGATAATGGCCAGATAAGCTGTTTTAGTGCTGTTGATTGAGGGATAAATATTGGCCAGGACACCAGGGATATCTTCCCTGCTCTTCTTCGAAATAATGCCATGGGATTTTTTACGCCCACCTGAGAGAGCAGACGGGGTCTCAGTTTAACGTCTCACCCGAAAGACGACACTTCCGACAGTGCAGCACTCCCTCACTGCTGCACTGGATTGTCAGATTTCTGTGCTCAAGTCTCTGGAGTGGAACTTGAACCCACAATCTTCTGACGCAGAGGCGAGGGTGCTACCCACTGAGCCACTGGCTGACAAACAAAGCTGCATTTGGGCATTCTTATCTGTAATTTTCAAGGTTATGTTCCTTATTGTTCAAGTAACCTCATCCTTTTTCTAGCTGGTATTGTTCAAGGACATATCTCCTATCTGTACTGTGTCTGCATGTACTAACTCTGGGTTAACCTCACATCCACAATGCCTGAGTTCGACATTTTCTGCTTGGGCTTCTAGCAGCTACAGCCCTGATCTAGCTGTGTCTCACAGAATAGTGCACTGGAATGTCAGCCTAAATTATATTCTCAAGTACTGGAAGGGCGGTGAGGGTTTGACACTATACGCTATAAATTATTGCACTATTATTAATTCCCCTCTTTTTGGTTATGAAGTGCTATTGTAGAACAGGCTACACAATCAATTACACGCTCCTCATGGAATTGCACAATTACGACATCCCACAGAAACACATCTATAGACAGAGGATGTACAGAAGTGTCGTTTCAAGACTATGTTTGAGACGGCTGGGGGGTGGGGAGGGGGGGGGTTTAAATTGCCCTGCGCCTCGATTGGTGGTCGTATCCTGCTCGGGGCGGGACTTCCTATGCCCGGTACTGGAGCTGCAGACCGGCACCCAAACGGAGTGCCAGGTGACACGATGTCGGTCTGGACCACACAAAAAAAAAGGCATGGGAGCCGACCCAAAAGTTGGCAAAACATCAAAGATGGCGTCACGGGGCGCTGGCAACCTCCCCTTTAATTTCCGCCCCGTGAGCGGATGTCGGCCCGGTTCGCGACCTGCCGCTGCCACCTGCTCACGCCAGCCAGCCTCGCGGGGCAATATCCCTGCGAGGCGGAAAAGGGTCGGCGCGCGGCGCTAATGAGTCATCACCGGTTGTGCGGCAGTTCGGGGCACTACCTGGGGGGGGCATGCCATTGCCGTGACAGCGCCTCCGCAACCTCCTGAGCAATTTCCTGGGAGCCAGTAGCGCCCCCACTGGTGAAAATTGCTTTGCGCTCCATTAGCGCCCCCTGGAGGTGCTAACGGGTGTCAGGAAAAGGGTCAACTTCACCCCCCAGAGTGAAACAAGTGGCTGGAAATTTGCTGTGGTACCAGCAACATGGGCGGTAAGGGTTGGTTGCCGCAAGCTCCGGCACTCGTGCCCCTCGGTAATTTCAGTGTACCATTACTGGCGGCACAGGGGTACCGCCTGGGAGCATCGCGCAATACCCCTAGTATCGAGCCGCTTTCAAAATTTGTTTTGCGCTGCCCAATAGACAACCCGCCAGAGAAAGCTGGCGTGCAGAGTACATATTTGTACACCAAACCCAACAGTGCATATTGAAGGACTATGCCTTTATCAGCGAGAATCCATGTTGTACTAAAAATAAGATAACAGCAGTTTTTGTAAGAATTTTAATTTCACACAACGACCTTTTGACTTTCATTATACAAGAGTCAGAATATATATATATTTTTTTAAAAACAGTAAATAATAGTGCTTTTAGTACATGAACTGTAAAAAGCTTCTATTGCATGTTTTACCCAAGTTATAAACATCCACCCCACGTGCAAAAAAAATATATAATAATCCTTTTCCATTTAATACCCTGGGATGAGCCCAAACTCTGGAGTTTAGAAGAATGGGAGGTGATCCCATAGAAACATACAAGATTCTGAGGGGTCATATGGGCTACTCCTAATTCTTATATATCATATTTTGTTCTAAGCTTGTATAATTAAGATCAGATACAGTGCAAATGCACGTAACGTGTTGACAGACTTGCTGATCTTGTTTTTTTTCCCCTAAAGTTTTGTAACACGCAATTATATTCTTTGAGATAAGAAGCATTAGTGAACTGCCTTCCTCACGGTCTTAATCTACTTTTCTATTAGCAGGCGCAGCCGGAGAGTCCAGTTCCTTCCATGGTCTTCATTTAAAAAAATAAAATGCACAACAAAAAAATCCAACTGGTTCTTCAGAACTAACACATTTATATAACGCCTTTCACAACCTCAGGCTGTCCCAAAGCACTTTACATACAATGAAGTACTTTTGAAGTGTAGTCACTGTTGTAATGTAGTCAATTTGTGCAAGATCATACATAAAATACATTGCGATAATTACCAGACAATCTGTTTCAGTGATTTTGGTTAAGGGATAAATATTGGCCAGGACACCGGGGAGAACTCCCCTGCTCTTCTTCAAAATAGTGCCGTGGGATATTTTACATCCACTTGAAAGGGGCCTTGGTTTAACGTCTCATTGGAATGACGGCACCGCCACCACTCATTCAGTATTACACTGGGAGTGTCAATCTAGATTATGTGCTCATGTCCCTGGAGTGGGACTTGAACCTACAACCATCTGACTCAGAAGCGAGAGTGCTACCCACTGAGGCTGCTATCTTAATAAAAGTTAAAATGTATAAACTTATAATAATCTGTTTTTATATTTGTCACTATTAAATTAATACAAAATCTTGGTGCGTCACCTGTCAATTTCTCTCCCCCTCTTCTGAAGCAGTTGATTTGTACTGGGGTACAATTCCACTGATGCTGACCGCCCCACCCAACCACCCACCCTCTATTTTGCCCAAGGGGCTGTTTGAAAGATCATTAGGCTATTTGACCACGTGGGCATTGGAAATCCAGGTTTGATCCTAGCTTTACCCAACTTCCATACACGTGCACTTTCCTGCAAGGGTCACTGTGGGTGTATTGCCCCTCCCTAGCCCAGAGATACTGGGTTAATTTTAACCAAGCTTGCTGGGTGGGAAACTCATGGGAATTTCAATGACCAGTGTTAAAACCACCACCCCCCCCCCCCCCCCAATATTTCAATGACCACACAGCCAGAGCTAGGAAAGTCACATCGTGTGTTGTTATGGTTAGACAGAGAACATGGAAAGTTCAGCACTGCACAGATAAACGTTCCTTCAGAAATGATGTGAGAGATCTGAAAGCTGGAACAAAATGAAAAAATTAGGCAAACTATCTACAAGTCATTATATCTCCACAAATCCAGCTTTGATAACTATTATGCCTCAATAACTCAACAGGGAAGGGGAGTGGGCAGTGGAACTAAAGAGAGTTGCCGCTCCTAATTGCTGTCATGTGGCTCCTGCTGCAAAGTGAGCGTGTGTGGATGTTAGCTGAGAACAGCACTAGCTTGAAAGAAATGGAACTTCGATTTACATAGCACCTTTCAAAACCTCGAAGTCCCAAAGCATATTACGACAAATTAAGTACTTTTTGAAGTCTAGTCGCTGTTGTAAGAAACGCAGCTGCCAATTTGCGCATAGCAAGGTCCCACAAATTGCAACTAGACAATCTTTTTTAGTGATGTTAGCTGAGGGAGAAATATTGGCCAAGGACACGGAGGAAATCTCCCTTGCTCGTCATCAAAATTGTGCCATGGAAGGATCTTTTATACCCAGCTGAGGGGGGCAGATGGAGCCTTGGTTTAATGGCTCATCCGAAAGACGGCACCTCCATCACTCACTGAGTACAGCATTGGAATGTCAGCCTAGATTTTTATGCTGGAATCTCTGGAGTGGGACTTGAACCCACAACCCTCTGACTCCAAGGTGAGAGAGAGCACTATCCATTGAACCACAGCTTGGCTGTGATGTTGCCCACAGTTAGGCAACCACTCAACACTCACTATTCAGGTTCATTAAGTGGCCAAAGCAGCGAAATGCCACAAGCTGACTGGCACTCCTGAAGTGTAACCTGATATGAATTAATGCACTAAGAGGAGGCTTTAAAATTGGGAGAGAAAATTCATTGTTTGGGGATATTATAGGTGTATAAAACTTGAACCACATGCACTCTTGCAGTCCATTGGACTCTCATAAATACCATTCATTTCAATTAATTACAGTTTAGTTGTAATTTTATAAGTAAATTTATCCCACCCCTGCTTTGAATCAACATGTGTTTGAAGGTACTATAAATATTCAATATCTACATAAATAATAAACACGACATTACTCTTGGCAGTACGCAGTAAATAATTTCAGGTAAGTGTTGAGAAAAAAAAACTTAACCTGAGGTTTAGGATATTTTTACAAGACAATTTCCCGTGTGTATTGAAAGCTTATTATGTATTACTTGCCATTAACTTCTGCTTGTTTCTGCCATCACCCACAGGAGACTGCAGGCATGGGATCTTTGCTTGTCTGCATTCATCTTCAATCTCTGTATCTTCTGGCTTGTCTCGTTTTCCCATTATACCAACAGTCTCAACACGCTTTGGTGAGATAAAACCTAGAAAAAAATAGTGTTTGGGGGTTAGAAGTACAATAAAAATACTTGTCAGTATTGTATAGTGTTAAAAAGGCCAACTTAGCAGTCACATTTTATGTATGCAGTGAAATTATTTCATTCATTCCCGAGGTGCTTTGAATGATTAACCAGCTATCCCATTATAGAAAAGAAAAGTGTGTACCCTCTTCCAGGATGTTACCAGGGATGAGGTCATAGATTCAAAATCATTCGCAAAAGATGTTGCGGGGAGATGAAGAGAAATCTTTTCACTCGGGTCTGGAACGCTCTATCTGAAAAAGGTGGTGAAAGCTGATTCCATAAATAATATTAAAAGTTGGACAGGTAACTGAGGATGAGGAACTTACAGGGTTATGGACAAAATGCACTGTTGTGGGACTAAGTATTCCTTCAAAGTGCTCTTTCAAAGAGCCAGTACAGGCCGAATGACCTCCTTCTGTGCTACAAGTTCTATGATTCTACGACAGTGTAATTGTAAGATTGCTGCAAAGTGATTCTCAGCTAAAGTTGCAGGATAAAATTTAAGAGTCTGTGCTCGACCCAACTGTGGAGAGATGTGGCATGAGACCTCCTGAGGAGGTTGTCATGTATGTAGACCATGTATACTAGCTGTATAGTCACATAAGGTGTGCCACCAGGGGCCACTGTGGTGGGAGACCTGAGGGTCACCTACATAGGTGTGCAGGGCCCAGTATAAAAGGCTGCCCACCATCCTTGTGCCTCACTCTGGAGTTACAATAAATGGGACTAAGGTCACAACAGCTCAAGTACAATTCTAGACCTCGTGGAGTCATTCATAAGAATATTAAAGACATAACAGAGGTAGTCTCACACAATTTAGATTTCGCACTACATGGACTGCAACTCATGCAGCATTTTCGGGTTTTGGGCGAAAACACAGGCGATGTGAAAATTACAGTTTTCGCTGCGTTAACGATTTAAGGCCTAACTGTCAGCCTTTGCGTCTGTCACAAAGGGAGGCGTTGCACAATGGTTTGCGATGCAAAAACCTGATCCTCGCCAACTTTAGTGCGGGGCCGGGAGCGCTGCCAGAGAGGCCTTGAGGGGGGGGGAAACAATTTCCAAAAAACATTCCAAAAACATTACCAAGACCCTTAACTAACTAATCGCTGCAAAAAAAATAAAACCTTTAACTTACCTTTTTTGCAGGTTCTTTAAACTTACCACTGCTGGCAGGGCTGTACCGCAAGGGTCTATGGAGGGTCCTCCTCCGATTCGGATGTCCCGAAAAGTTCGTCACCATCCTCCGCCTGCTCCACGACGACATGCAGGCCGTGATCCTTACCAACAGATCCATCACAGATCCAATGCACGTCCGGTCAAACAGGGCTGTGTCATCGCCCCAACCCTCTTCTCAATCTTCCTCACTGCCATGCTCCACCTCACAGTCAACAAGCTCTCCGCTGGAGTGCAACTAAACTACAGAACCAGTGGGAACCTGTTCAACCTTCGCCGTCTCCAGGCCAGGTCCAAGACCACCCCCAACCTCTGTCGTCGAGCTACGGTACGCGGATGACGCCTGCGACTGCGCACATACAGAGGCTGAACTCCAGGACATATAGTCAATATACTTACTGAGGCGTACGAAAGCATGGGCCTTACGCTAAACATCTGTAAGACAAAGGTCATCCATCAGCCTGTCCTCGCCGCACAGCACTGCCCCCCAGTCATCAAGATCTATTGTACAGCCCTGGACAACATGGACCACTTCCAATATCTTGGGAGCCTCCCATCAACAAGAGCAGGCATTGACAACGAGATCTAACACTGCCTTCAGTGTGCCAGTGCAGCCTTTGGCTGCCTGAGGAAAAGAGTGTTTGAAGACCAGACCCTCAAATCTACCTCCAAGCTCATGGTTTACAGGGTTGTAGTAATACCCACCCTCCTGTATGTCTCAGACATGTACAGTAGGCACCTCAAGTTGCTGGAGAAATACCACCAATGATGTCTCCGCAAGATCCTTCAAATCCTCTGGGAGGACAAACACACCAACATTAGCGTCCTCGACCAGGCCAACATCCCCAGCATCGAAGCACTGACCACACGCGATCAGCTCTGCAGGGTAGGCCACATAGTTCGCATGCCAGACACGAGACTCCCAAAGCAAGCGCTCTACTCGGAACTCCTTCATGGCAAATGAGCCAAAGGTGGGCAGCGGAAGCAGTACAAGGACACCCTCAAAGCCTCCCTGATAAAGTGCGACATCCCCACTGACACCTGGGAGACCCTGGCCAAAGACTGCCAAAGTGGAGGAAGTGCATCCGGGAGGGCACTGAGCACCTTGAGTCTCATCGCCGAGAGCATGCAGAAATCAAGCACAGGCAGTGGAAAGAGCATGCAGCAAATCTGTCCCACCCACCCCTTCCCTCAACGACTATCTGTCCCACCTGTGACAGAGTCTGTGCCTCTCGTATTGGACTGTTCAGCCACCTAAGAACTCATTGTTGAAGCGAGTCTTCCTCGATTCCGAGGGACTGCCTATGATAATGATGACCGACAGGTTTTACCTGTCGCTGTTCTGGGCGTGGCGTACGGGTCGGGTGAGTGTCAAAACTCGGACGGTAATGCAATCCGCGTCATTACACATCCGCCGCAGCTCTCCCCGGTGGTACTTTCCATTGCCGCTGCAAACAGGTAACCAAGAATCCCGCCTGGGCTTTGCGACCGGGTTTTCGTCAGAGGATCAAAACACGGTCGCAAACTTCTGGCGAAAACCCAGTTGCAAACCCCTTGAAAATGCAACTCCAAGTTTTAAGGAGCACTCTTGCTGGGGGGGGGGGGGGGGGTCCACTTGGATTTGTCGGAGCATTTTAAAAATAGCCCTGCTGGAGTTGATTGAAATGTTTAAATAATGTGCATACTCCCTAACCATTTACATTTTAATCTCTGGGAAAGGAGCTCTGTGTGGGTTTGTAGCTTTTCCTGGGCATTTGGATTCCAATCAGATCTAGGCAGTATGAATGTGGTGTCGCCCGGCTGAAAACAATGCTCCAGCTAGTGATTTCAAGAGGATTAGCTGCAGTATAAACGCACCATTAATCTTCCTAGAAAGAAAATAGTGTTTGTAAAATAAACCTTTTCGTTAAGTACTTTTTTTGAATTCATTCATTTCCTCTCCAGGAGCATTCTCTGGCTGCAAGGCTGGGCATGTTTCCCAATTGCTCATCCCTAGCAATATCACTTTTGAACCAAATGGTTAGAATGTGTATGACAGCAGAGGAGGGTGACTTACACCTGGAATTTTTGTTCCCAGTCAATCCTGTGGGTGCGTGTGCAGCGTGTGTGCGCGCGGCATTTTGTGCGTGCGGGGTCGCGCATGCTCGATGTGTGCATGGGTGGTTTGCGCGTGTGTGCGGATTTTTTAAGTCTAAAAACATGCAGTTCTCCATTCTTAAATTAAGCTGCAAGTGGCATAGAGAATGCAACATACTGCATAACAATATTTTCCTTCACTGCTTCAGTTTTAAGATATGCTTAAGAAAGTTTGTTTTTACCAGCTCTGTTGCCATGTTCCACAGATTTGGCAGCGGAGGATCGGTGGTCAGCAGCACAGCAAGGAGCCGCAGGCAGCAAACCTGAAGAGAAATAAAAAGCCGCACCTTCCAAGATAATATGTTTAAACATAAAGTATATACTTGGAGATAATGATCTCTCAGGCTTCTCCATAAAAAAAAAACACCGACAGTTATCAGACTGGAGGAAAGTTTAGCATTTTAAACGAACTACCAAAGGCATGAGATGCAACCAAACCTTCTGAGGATACCAAGGTTGCTTTCGGTTTCCCAGAACGTTTGGGTTGTCACAAACTCTTCACTTAATATGTTTGGTACAAAATTCTGGAACTGCTTTTAGCACTGTGGGAGTACCTTCACCACATGGACTGCAGCGGTTCAAGAAGGTGGCTCACCACCACCATCTCATGGGCAATTAGGGATGGGAAATAAATGCAGGCCTCGCCAGCGATGCCCATATCCCGTGAATGAATTTTTGAAAAACCCAAAGAAACAGATTGAGATAAACAGATGTATATTTAAAAAAATTGAAGGTAATCACTCAACAACAACATACTATTACATAGCACCCTTAGTGTAGTAAGAACGTCCCAAAGTGCTTCATAAAAGTGTTAGCAGACAAAATTTGACACCGAGCCACATAAAATGAGAGATATTAGGTCAGGTGCCCAGAAGCTTGGTGAAAGAGGTATGTTCTAAGGAGCAACTTAAAAGGAGGAGACACGGAGGGGTTTTGGGGGGTAATTCCAGAGCTTGGGGCCGAGACAGCTGAAGGCACAGCCACCAACGGTGGAGCGATGGGAATCAGGGATGCTCAAGAGTCAAAGTGAAAGCAACTTGAAGGGTCCAACTGATAAATGATTAACTTGATGAACAAGTCTCGCAGTTCCCCTCCCTTTCTAGGAGGTTTAGTGTGCCTTCTACATAGAGTTTAGCATTATTCTGGCCAGATGGACGAGGCGCCCTGTTGTGGTTGGGCTGCTGTGGTGTTGAATTACATTGTAGGTGCGACCAGCATGGAACATAGATGGAAATAATAACAATGAATAAGGACCCGCCTACAGGCTTCGCAAACAAAAAATTGCCAGAGCTTTACCTTGAAGACAGGTGTGTCAGTTGCTTACGTTAAAAAAATGACCTTGACTGAATGAATAGGTTTTGTAAGCTAAATGTACAAGTTGTTGGTTTTTCCATTTAGTTGTTTATTGGCCCACAGTATTGGTGTATAGACAAAACAGAGTTAACATAAGAACATAAAGCAGTGCAGTGAATGAGGGTACGGGGCCCAGGAGAGCCGAGAGTACGGGGGCCAGAAGAGCAGAGGGCCCAGCCCACACTGCGATATGTGTGCGCACTAGGTCCGTGCAGCAGAGCAGGTTTCCAGTCATCCTGGTTAACCCTTGCCACTGGATAAAGGCCTAGCTCGGTCATGCCCGTGTGGTGGCTGGTGTGCAACGGTCACCACACATTAAAAAAAATCCATGCACAGGCATCTTCCACCCTCTCAATTGGAGTTCAGGACTGGAATATCGGGTCCTTCTTTGAAGCATCTGTGAACTCATGTGGAAGCAAGTTATCCTCGTTCGAGGGACCGCCTATGATGATGATGAGAAGAATTAGAGCAGTAGCACATACGGCCCCTCGAGCCTGCTCCGCCATTCAATAAGATCAGGGCTGATCTTTGACCTCAATACCACTTTCCCGCCCAATCTCCATATCCCTTTATGCCTCTTGAGTCCAAAAATCAATCTATCTCAGCCTTGAATATACTTAGCAATTCAGTATCCACAGCCCTCTGGGGCAGAGAATTCCAAAGATTTACAACCCTCTGAGTGAATAAATACCTCCTCATCTCCGTCTTAAATGGCCAACCTCTTATCCCCAAACTATGCCCCCTAGTTCTAGACTCGCCAGCCAGGGGAAATCAGCCTCTCAGCATCTACCCTGTTAATTTTCCTCAGAATCTTATATGTTTTAATGAAATCACCTCTCATTCTTCTAAACTCCAGAGAGTATAGGCCTAATCTAGTCAATCTCTCCTCATAGGACAACCCTCTCATCCCAGGGATTAATTATCCAAGATAAGTAATGCATCAAAATCATAGAATTATAAAATTTGCAGCACAGAAGGCCATTCAACCAGTCATGCATGTGTTGGCTCTTTGAAAGAGCACTTTGAAAGAATACTTAGTCCTGCACCAGCACATTTTGTCCGTAACCCTGTAAATTCCTCATCCTAATCCCACTTTCCAGCTCCTGGTTCGTAGCCTTGTAGGTTACGGCACTTCAAGTGCACATCAAAGTACTTTTAAAATGTGGTGAGGGTTTCTGCCTCGACCACCCTTTCAGGCAGCGAGTTCCAGACCCCCACCAACCTCTGGGTGAAGAAGTTTCTCCTCAAATCCCATCTAAACCTCCTACCAATTACTTTAAATCTATGCACCCTGGTTATTGACCTCTCTGCTAAGGGAAATTTGTCCTTCCTATCCACTCTATCTAGGCCCCTCATTAATTTTATTCACTTCAATAAGGTCTCCCCTCAGCCTCCTCTGTTCCAAAGAAAACAACCCCAGCCTATCTAATCTTTCCTCATAACTAAACTTATCCAGTCCAGGCAACATCTTTGTAAATCTCCTCTGTACCCTCTCGAGTGCAATCACATCTTCCCTGTAATGTTGTGACCAGAATTACATGCAGTTCTCTAGCTGTAGTCTAACTAGTGTTAACTTTATATAGTTCAAGCATAACCTCCCTGCTCTTGTATTCTATATCTTGGCTAATAAAGGCAAGTATTCTGTAAGTCTTCTTAACCACCTTTTTACTTGTCCTGCTACCTTCAGAGATCTGTGGACATTCACTCCAAGGTCTCTTTGCACAATATGTAATGTAAAGCTTGCCTTTCAGTAGCACAATTAGCTATTTTTTAATAAAAAGGTAACAATTACAACTTACAAAGTCCTTTATTGTGGGACAGTTGTTGATAAATCTGCTTCATGCGTTCAATGTTCAGTCGGCTTGTTTCTACATGATTAATCATTGGTCTGGGGTAATGAATGCCTACAATGCACTTTGCTGCCTTCTGAACTTCAATGGGAGCATTCCATGGCTCATAGATGTACTCTGCAGGATATCCTTGTAGCACTGATAGGTATCGCCTGAATACAGGAAACAGACAGACATGGTCACTCATCACAACAGGAACCGATTCTTATCAATTCCCATTTCACAGTAATAAAAAGACATCTCCGTCCTCAGCCTGCTACACTATTCCAATGAAGCCCAATGCAAGCTCAGGGAACAGCACCTCATCTTTTGTTTAGGCACTTTACAGCCTTCTGGATTCAACATGGAGTTCAACAATTTCAGACCATAACCTCTGCCCATATTTGGCTCCCCTTCCTCCTTTTTCTAACCCTCCACCCATCTTATGTAATTTTTTTTCTCTCTCCCATGGCAACTGGTAATTATTCCGCCATTCACACCCTATCTGGATTAAGCTTTTTGTAACTTCTGCCATTACTATCTCAAGTCAGCTCATCATCTCTTTTGTCTCTCTAATCTATCTTCCACCCCTTCCCTTTTGTTCTTTCCTCCCCTCCTCCTTTCAGTGTTTCTTAAGAATCTGTTCATTTCAAATATTCGCTAGTTCTAACGAAGGGTCATTGTTTTTCTCTCCACAGAAGATGCCTGACCCGCTGAGATTTCCAGCATTTTCTGTTTTTATTTCAGATTCCAGCGCGTAGTATTTTGCTTTAGTAATAATAAAAAGATGTAGGGGGAGAAAATTTATTTTGTACCCAAAAATGGACAGCAAGTCATTGGAACTTGAGGCTGTCTCCCCTCTGGCTAGAGAGTGTAGAACTAGGGGTCACAGTCTCAGGAGATGGGGGTCGGCCATTTAGGACCGAGTTGAGAAATATCTTCATTCAGAGGGTTGTGAATCTATGGAATTCTCTACCCCAGAGGGCTATGGATGCTCAGTCGTTGAGCATAATCACGGCTGAGATCACTAGATCTTTGGGCACTAAAGGAATCAAGGGATATAGGGATCGGGCAGGAAGGTGGAGTTGAGGTAGAAGTTCAGCCATGATCTTACTGAATGGCAGATCAGGCTCGAGGAGTTCGTAAGGCCTACTCCTGCCAATTAATGCTGATTTATGGGCAATCCAATTTTTGTGCTGTGAATTCACCCCTTCGTTCCCTGGAACTAGATGTAGGACTGACAAAGCACATATATAGGCAGATGCAGCATTAGTTCTAAAATTTCCTTCACAAAAAAAAAGCCTCACCTCACATAATCCCCATTTGGATCAGTCCTTTTCCCAAAACCAACAGGGCAATAAAAATGACAGAACTGTTGGAATAAGGCACTGCACGACAGCCACATCCAGCTCCCTGCATTTACGCTGAAGTCAGCATCGAGAAGCATTTCGTCAAAAACCTAGGGTCACAGATAAACAAGCATAAGATTTTTACGCCTCTGAAGAACTCCCCTGCAGAGATGATGTTTCGCCTTGTAGGAAAATCTAGAATTAGGGGGCATAGTTTAAGAATAAGGGGCCACCCATTTAAAACAGATGAGGAATTTCTTCTCTCAGAAGATCGTAAATCTTTGGAATTCTCTACCCCAGAAAGCTGCGGAGGCCGAGTCATTGAATATATTTAAAAGGTGGAGATAGATAGATTTTTAAATGATAAGGGAGTCAAGGGTTACAGGGAGCAGGCAGGGAAGTGGAGTTGAGGCCAGGATCAGATCAGCCATGATCTTATTGTTGGGAAAATTATTTTGCTATTATGAACTGAATGGAGATGCAACTTAGAAGCATTTACAGACATGCTACAATTTGAGTGAATGAGGGGGAACAGGAACATAATTGGACAAGACAATAGAATTTAAAAAAATGTGTATACGCAGATTGGAAAAAATATCTCCCCACCTCCCCTTGAACTCAGCAGTGCTTTAAAGTACTGTTCCTTCTTCAATTCTGGCACTACATTTTCCCTAACTATACACACACACCCACATTCATTTTGGCTTGGCCCATATAATCTCCAATTTGGACCAGGCCACAGATTCTTTCATTTAAATATAAACAGCAGGAACAGTAGTGGAACAGAACAAACTCCCTCTTGCTCCTGTTGTGCCCTAATCTGCGAAACAATCTTCATGCTTCATTGACGTGGAAAAAAGGATATAAACAAACACTAAAATGTTTCTCACAGGAACACTTCTGGGGAGGAATATAGAACACGTTCAAGGCGTCATGAGATGAGACTAACCAAAGATGTTAAGCACATTACTAAAAATAAAATTCTTCCAGTAAAAGAAAAGCAAACAGGGTAGCTGGATGGGTAGTTAGAACTCAGAAGGTTAAAAAAGGTGGAAATGAAGTAAGAGAAGCCAAAATTGTTGCAAAATAAAATTAATTACCACAACTTATTACATTCCCCCCCCTCCGCCCGGCCCCCCCCATGATCTCTCTGCCACACTCGCAGCCCCAAGCCAGCCAGCCAGCCCAGTTATCCCTTTGCTCAGTACCTGTACCATCCAATTTAACGTGACCACCCCTCGTCCGGAAAAATCCCTTATCCAGAACAGTCCAGGTCCCGAGGGTTCCGGATAAGGGAGGTTCAACCTGTACATACAATATCCTGGAAAATTTTGAAGTGAATGTAGCAGCAAGTTTAGGGCCCTCATCCATGCCTTTGTTACCTCGAGACTTGACTATTCCAACGCTCCCTTGCTGGCCTCCCACATTCTACCCTATGTAAACTGGAGGTGATCCAAAACTCGGCTGCCCGTGTCATAACTCGCACCAAGTCCCGCTCACCCATCACCCTTGTGCTCGCTGACCTACATTGGTTTCCGGTTAAGCAACGCCTCGATTTCAAAATTCTCACCCTTATTTTCAAATCCCTCCATGTCCTCGCTCCTCCTTAGCTCTAAACTCCAGCCCCACAACCATCTCTTCTCCTTGGCCCCCCCCCCCCCCCCCCCCCCCAAGATGTCTCCGCTCCTCTAATTCTGCCCTCTTGAGCGTCCTTGATTTATAATCAATCGATCACTCACCATTGGTGGCCGTGCCTTCTGTTGCCTAGGCCCCAAGCTCTGGAACCCCCTCCCTAAACCACTCTACCTCTCTTTCCTCCTTCAAGACACTCCTTAAAAGCTAATTTCTACTTATATGCCTCAGTGTCAATTTTTTAATCTCATAATACCCCCGTGAAGAGCCTTGGGACGTTTCACTACTTTAAAAAGGTGCTATATAAATACAAGTTGTTGCTGTAGTAAATCGCTTGGGTCAGATGGTATACATCTAAGGTGCTGAGGGAGGACATTTAAGAGACAATGGTCACCATCATGACCTTCTGACTCAGAGGCAAGAATGTTACCACTGAGCCAGGCTCAAAGACTACTAAAGATGTGCAGATCTTCCGGAAAGGCAGCAGAGCTCAAAACCATCGGGGTCATTCAAAATACTGTTGGATACGATGATGGGAGAGTTAAGGTGTTAGAGGGATCGACCGAAGTCTTTTTTTTACTTCTATAAAAGGAAGATGCTGATTTTTGTTTTGGAGAGAGGGGGGCAGGAAGCTTGGTACATCAATGACAATAACAGCAACTTGCATTTATATAGTGCCCTTAACACATTAAGACACTTTACAGGTGCATTATCAGACATAATCTGACACGGAACTACATAAGGAAATATTAGGGCAGGTGGCCACAAGCTTGATCAAAGAGGTAAAGAAAGAAAGACTTTCACGACCACCAGACATCTCAAAACACTTTACAGACAATGGAGTACTTTTGGAGTGTAGTCACTGTTGTAATGTAGGAAACATGGCAGCCAATTTGCGCACAAGCAAGCTCTGACAAACAGCAATGTGATAATGACCAGATAATCTGTCCTTTTGTTATGTTGATTGAAGGATAAATATTGACCAGGGCACAGAGGATAACTTCCCTGCTCTTCTTCGAAATAGTGCCATGGGATCTTTTATATCCTTCCGAGAGAACAGACGGGGCCTCGGTTTAACGTTTCATTCGAAAGATGGCACCTCTGACAGTGCAGCACTCCCTCAGCACTGCACTGAGGGATAGATTTTTTGTGCTCAAGTCCCTAGAGTGGGACTTGAACCCACAACCTTCTGACTCAGAGGCGAGTGTGCTACCCATTGAGCCACAGCTGACACACTATGGAAGCTTTGAGGAGTGACTTAAAAGGAGGAAAGGCATAGAGTTTAAGAAGTTGAATTCTGGAGCTTGGGGCCTAGGTAGCTGAAAGCACAGCCACCAATGGTGGAACAATGAAAATCAAGGGTGCGAAGAGGCCAGAATTGGAAGAGCGCCGAGATCTCGGAAGGGTGGGACTGGAGGAGGTTAGAGATAGGGAGGGCCGACGCCATGGAGGGATTTGAACACAAGGATGAGAATTTTAAAAATCAAGGTGTGACCCAAGAGCATACTTAGGTTGAGACAAACAGTCATTTATCATCATTAATTTTTTTGGAGAACCCTCACCTTCATGCCTTCCTCCCAGCTAATCCAGAGGTCGCCTCGAGTAAGGAAACAGGCTACGGCATGCCTGGCTAGATGGTGAATCCAACCTTCTTGCCGTAGTTGTTTCATAATTGCATCAATCCAGGGGAATCCGGTTTGTCCATCTGCCCACTTTGTGAGGGCTTGTTGGTTCGTGTCCCAAGGAATCTGTATGCAAATGGGATTCCCTTCCATTCTGTCAAAATTTGGGTTGCTTGTTGCTGCGGTGTAGAAGAATTCCCGCCAGAGCAGCTGCCCATATAGAGAAAGAGGTGGGTTGCTGTGCTTTTTTATCTAAAAAAAAATAAAGTTAGATTTTATGGGATAACCAGGATTATAGAGCAGATATTAGATAGAATGGTCTTAATAGTCATTGTTGACTCTAGATAACAAGATACACCTTTCAGAAGTGACATTAGCAGTGTGTCAATGTATTATCTTAAAAATTAAGGTGTGTATTTAAATACCAAATTATTACACCTCCCAAATATTCCTCCCAAACAGACATGGATTTGATGGGCCGAATGGCCTCCTTCTGTGCCCTAATGATTCGATGACATCTCAAAGTGCTTCACGTCCATAAATGGACATTCCTGGATTTCTAGCAGTACTAGGCCAACTTTCATTCAGTGAGGGACGGTGTCAGACTGGGGTGACCAATGGCTCAGTGGTAGTATTCCTACCTCTGACTCAGGAGGTGGAGGGTTCAAGCCCCACTGCAGACATCGGACCATTAGCTCTGAATACTGGATTATGTCCAACGGGAAGTACTTTCTTTTTTCAGTTATTCGTTCATGGATGTGGGCGTCGCTGGCAAGACCAGCATTTATTGCCCATCTCTAATTGCCCTCGAGAAGAACCACTGTTTTTGTAGCGGTTTGTTACATCAGAGGGCAGTTACTAGTCAACCACATTGCTGTAGGTCTGGAGTCACTTATAGGCCAGATCAGGTAAGAACAGCAGATTTCCTTCCCTAAAGAACATTAGTGAATCAGACGGGTTTTTAAAGATAATCCGGTAGTTACATTGGGGCCTGAGTTGCTCCTGATTTTTTGGAGCAACTGGTTTAGAATGGAGTATCATAGAAATTTGAATTCTCGGCATTTAGTTTGCTCCAGTTCTAGTCAGTTAGAACAGTTTCACTTTGGAACAGAAATTTATTTTCAAAAAGGGGGCATGTCAGGCCACTTACGCCTGTTTTCAAAGTTTAGGCAGTGAAAACTTACTCCAAACTAACTTAGAATGGAGTAAGTGAAGATGTTTGTACATTCGAAAAAACCTTGTCTACACTTTAGAAAATCAGGCGTAGGTTACAAATTAGGCGTAGGGAATGGGGGGGGGGGCTAGGGTTTAAAGGGAAGTTTACAAACATTAAATACTTCAGTTTTACAAATAAAGAGCCATCATCAATAATAAATGATAAATACATCAATAAATCAACCAATAAATCAATCAAAAAAATTTATCAAAAGTAATTTTTTTTTTTAAATCAATAAATAAAACATTTTCTACTTACGGACTGCAGCACCGGGAGTCCTCCAACAGTGTGCTGGGACAGCCCCCCCCCCCCCCAGTGTGTCTCTGTCAGTGTCTCTATCTCTCTGTCTGTCTGTGTGTGTGTCTCTCACTCTTTGTCTGTCAGTGTCTGTGTTTCTGACAGCGAGGGGAGGGGGAGAAGGTGGGTGGGAGGGAGAAGGTGGGTGGGAGGGGAAAGAGAGGATGGAGGGAGGGAGGGAGGGAGGGAGGGAGAGGGGGAGAAGGGAGAGAGGATGGAGGGAGGGAAGGAAGGAAGGGAGGGAGAGAAGGAGGCTGAACGGTCGGGCCCAAGACTTCAGGCTGGATTTACAGGTAGGTGGCGTCGGGTCGCGGAGGTCCGTGGGGGGGGGGGGGGGAGGTGGGAAGAGAGAGAGTCGCGGGGGGGGGGGGGGGGGGGGTGGACGCGCGGAGGTCGGGTCGGGTCGCCGGGGGGAGAGGAGGGGCGGGGGGAGCAGAGGTCGAGTCGGGTGGGAGGAGCCTTATTCACGCAGCCCCAGTGAGGCCATTTGGTCAGGGCTAGGGGCTGCGTGCTTCGGGCCCCTCCCACAGTTTTGGGCGCCTGGAGCTACTGCACATGCGTGCCCACTGTAGCGCGCATGTGCAGAGGTCCCGGCACTGTTTTCAGCGCAGGGACCTGGCTCTGCCCCCTACAGCTTGTGCTGCGCCGCGCCCAGCTGCAGAAGACCTGCAGGGAGCCGGAGAATAGGTAAGTTTTTTTTAGGCGCACTTTCTGGCGCGAAAAACGGGCGTCCAGGTCCGGGCTGCGCAGTTTTAGGCGCGGCCCGAAACTTGGGCCCATAGCTTTTCTTATTCCAGATTTATTTAATTAACTGAACTTAAATTCTCAGCTGCCATGGTGAGATTTGAACTCGCTTCTCCAGATCATTAGTCCAGGCCTCTGGGATTACTAATTCAGTAATATAACCACTCTGCTATGGTTTCCGATATTTGCGCCCATTGGGTGTCCTCCCCAATTGCAAAGAGTTGGTCGGTCTCTTTAGCCTTGGTTGAAGCCCACCTAGGAGAAGTCAGTAAGGAGGATTTTTTTTTTTTTTTTTTAAACCACGAGGAAGGCAACAGGAAACCACCTCAGCCACTCTTCCCAGAGTTAAATGGCTCGAGAATCCTGCGTGCAAGATCCAAGTTAGGATCTAGGGCACAACACAAGGGACGATGAACTGGGTCATCAAAAAGAGGCACTAAGTGAGCAAAACACTCTTCCCTTTTGATTGACTAACTGGCCACCAGGTGGTAAGAAAGACTTGGATTTATATAGCACCTTTCATGACCACCGGACGTCTCAAAGCGTTTTACAGCCAATGAAGTACTTTTGGAGTGTAGTCACGGTTATAATGTGGGAAATGCGGCAGGCAATTTGCGCACAAGCAAGCTCCCACAAAGAGCAACGTGATAATGACCAGATAGTCTTTTTTTTTTATTATGTTGATTGGCCAAACTCATCCTCGACTCCAAGGGACTGCCCAAGGTTGGGCAGGACACTGGGGATAACTCCCTTGCTCTTCCTTCGAAATAGTGTCATGGGCTCTTTTACGTCCACTTGAGAGCACACGGAGCCTCGGTTTAACGTCTCATCTGAAAGACGGCACCTCCGACAGAGCAGCGTTCCAGAGCACGGCATTAGAGTGTCAGCCTAGATTTTATTGTGCTCAAGTTCCTGGAGTGGGACTTGAACACACAATCTTCTGACCCAGGGGCGGGTGTACTACCCCACTGACCCACAGCTGACACGGACAGGCAGCAAAAAGAGCAGTAGGGATAGACTTGTGAACAAGAACAGCACAACGTTGAAGATAGGACAAAAATAACAGGAAAACAAATCTTCCCAGTAAAAAGCATCAAAAACAGGCAATTAGATTTTGATTAGCCTACACAACAGTAATAACAATGGCACAACAAAATATGTCCATTCACAGAGGCATCCAAACATACATTTGAAGTGCGAGACAGTATCTCACTCATCCTTACCATTCTATAAAGCTGCAGTAATGTGTAATAAAACGTTCGACAGGATAAGCAACCGAACCGCAGGTAGGGACTCAATCCGGTTGCATTTGACAGCAAGGAGTCTGCATTTAATTTTGGCATTGCATTGTTGGCAACTGAAGCCTTTAAAAACAAAAAGAATATATTTTGGAAAAAAAATTATTTAACTATCACATTTGACAATTCACAAACTGGCGACAATTGTAAATGGCTTCCATTATACAAAGCTTTAATGAAGAGATAATGTGCACTCAGCGGCGAAGGAAAGGCTGCTGTCGCCAAAGAAAGCTTCCCACAAAGATCTCGCGATCCGTGGCAAGAGGTTCGGCTTTTCTGACGTTCAGTTGAGATCAGAGTAAGTTTAGTGGGAATTCCATAATGTGAGCTGCTGTGACATCAACAAGCTGTCTAAGCAGCCAATCACAATGCAGAATTCTCTCAGACTGTGAACCAGGAAGTGAAGAAGCTCCTTTTATTCCGACCTTTTATAAATGAGAGCGAGCAAAACTACGATTGGGGCTCTCACATGGGGGAAAAGGTAAACCTGAAACAAAGATGAACAAACTGCTAAAAATAAAATAAAACACTCCTCAAAATTAAAATTAGTTTTTCAGGGCCATAACGTATGTTTAGCAATCAATACATTGTGAAAACTCCAATTACACCTAATCCAACAGGTCTAACTTTTAATGGTGTATTTAACAACAATATTACCACAGAAAAGCCCAAGCGCTGGATTTTCAGTCTTCTGTTATCCCCCAGAGGGATGGCAATGGTGGCGGTAAGCACTTCCGGGTGAGAGGCCAGCTTCCAGCACCCTGCCAGGACTTTCGGGGCCGGTTCCAACGGGGCATGGAGCATTACCGCCCAGAAGAGGCGAGCTGGTGTGAAACATCTCTAGTTGCAACACCGGCTCGATCTGGTGGCGCCTGATCCATAGAGAGCCCTGCTGGGACCGCCTGTGAAAGCGACCACAGTGAGGTAAGTCATGTCAACCTCAGGTAAGTGTGATTGTTTAAAAATAATCGGGGGTGTTTTTTTTTTCCAGGTTTTTATTTCCCCCCCCCCCCCCCTGCCAGGCTTCTCTTACAACGCTCCGAGGCCGGCTGTTTAGCTCAGAATTTGCGCTTGCTCAGCCAGCCTACCGCCCTAAGAGAGGTGTGCAACGCTTCCATTAGCACTCCGCCCCACGCTCAGGGCCTAGTCGCTGAATTTTGCTGACTGAGGCGCAAACTATATCGCCCCAAAATGAGCAGAACCGAAAATCCAGCCCCAAGTTTATCACTTTCCCCGATTACATTGATTGCTGTCTATGGGGTGTGGAGGAAGGGGAGGGTCACAGCACAGTCAGTGTCTGAGCAGTGAATGACTGACCGCAACGTCAGGATTTCCCCGTCAGGATGCGCATGTGCTAAATCCTCAAGTTGCAGTCAGTTTCAAAGGGAAAATAACAGCGAACGCTGTTCGTTCGGAGTTACTACCCACTGCAAATTCCGGGCCAATTTGTATTGTGAAGAATGGTAACTGAGCAATATTAAAATCTTTTTTGTGCGAGCTTGTTTGAGACACTGTCATCTCGCCTCAGCACATCATAATTAAACAGCCCTTTGAGAAAACGCAACTTTTTTTGTTCAAAGCCACCAAGATCTTACATTGAGAAACCAGGATCCCATTATAGATTTTTTTTTAAATAAATGATTTGCATTTATATGGTGTCTTTCACCACCTCAGTACGTCTCAAAGCGCTTTATAGCCAATGAAGTACTTTTGAAGTGTAGTCACTGATGTAATGTAGGAAACGCGGTAGCTAATTTACACACAGCAAACTCTCACATACAGCAATGTGATAATGACCAGATAATCGGTTTTCTTTTTCTCCTGGAGTGGGAGATAAATTAACCATGTTGCGTGCTGAAGGTAAAATTGACACCAATCCAATGAAGGAGACGTTAAGTCAGGTGATCCAAAAACTTGGTCAATAAGGGGTAGGTTTTAAGGAGCATCTTAAAAGGAGAGAGAAGTGGAGAGGTGTGGAAGTTTAGACAGGGAATTCCAGAGCTTAGGGACCATTCCAGAGACTGGAGCACAAAAATCTAGGCTGACACTCCAATGCAGTACTGAGGGAGTGTTGCACTGTTGGAGGCAGCGTCTTTCAAAATGATTCATTGGCTTTAAAGCACTTTGGGATGTCTTGAGGTTTGAAAGGTGCTATAGAAATGCAAGTCTTTCTTTTTTCTAAATGGCTTAAGGTTCAGCTGCCAATGGTGGAGCAAAGGGAGTAGGAGATACACAAGAGACCAGAGTTGGAGGAACACAGAATCCGACGAGAACATTTTCTAGTACAGGCCTACCTATCGCCATGTTGGGGACTGTAATGTATTTGCTTCATGGGTTCTTTGCTTAAGAATTCATAGCAACACATTGCTATTAAGAACTAGTTGGTTTATTATCAGACAACACATTACCAGTTCATCCACTAGGCTCACAACTGCATACCTCATCATGGATGACCTAGACTCAATTGACTGGATTTTATTGAGTCTTGAGAACGTCACGTGACTGGCTAAACCACTCACAATGCAACAGCTCTACAAACCTGTGAGCATGCTCTCGGGTGCATACATTACTGGAATCATTCGAATTTTGTTGACATAAGCCGACAGTAGCATTAGTCCATTCGCCTAAATTGTTCAGATCACCTCTTACAGTATTCTGAAAAGCATGCTCAAGGAGTATAACATTTCCAGTTTTCAGAATGCCATAACTACACACCGCACCATCTATAAACGATTATTTTTATGCTTTATTCTTAAATTTAAAATTCATCAGACCGGAAGCGGACATAATCCTGTGAAGAAGTTACATTTACTAGAAATTGTATTCCTATTAATTTAAAATATTGAATAATAGTTTGATGAGTTTTCTTTTTAGTCTTATTATATTCTAGTGTCCCATACAACGCCCCAGTTAGAGTCTGTATGTATGGAGTTTTGAATTCTGAAGTATTTGTGGCAAGCAGATTGTCCGAATCCATAGCTTCTATCTGTAACCTTCTGTCAGTAAAATGTATTTTAAAATATATTCAGGTGGCATTGCGTGAGCCATGCCATTTTGCTTATCTGTGAGGTATTAATCACAGCAACTATTTGCATTTATATAGCATCTTCAATATAGATAAAACATCCCAAGGGGCTTCACAAGAGTGTTAGGTAAAATTTGACACTGTTTAAAAAAAAAAAGACAGGATTATGGGAGGTGAATTTGGTGAGTGGGAGGGGGGAAATGGTTATTTATAAACTGAATTGGAAAGACACCCAGATCCTAGAAAGTGAAAGGGAACATGAATTGTTTCAAGGAGGGAAACCACACTAGTAACCGTACATTATTATAAAAGAAAGACTTGCATTTATATAGCATCTTTCACAAATGTCCCAAACTGCTTTACATCCAATGAAGTACTTTTTGAAGTGTAGCCACTGTTGCAATGTGGGAAACGCAGCAGCCAATTTCCGCACAACAATCTCCCACAAACAGCAATGTGACGATGAACAGTTAATCTGTTTTTGAGATGTTGATTGAGGGATAAATATTGGCCAGGACACCGGGGATAACTCCCCTGCTCCTCTTCAAAATAGTGCCATGGGATCTTTTACATCCACTTGTTGAGTGGACAGGGCCTCAGTTTAACGTCTCATCTGAAAGATGGCATCTCCGACAGTGCAGCACTCCCTCAGCACTGCACTGGAGTGTCAGCCTTAATTTTTATGCTCAAGTCTCTGGAGAGGGATTTGAACGTACAATTTTCTGACTCTAGAGGTGAGAGTGCTACCCACTGAGCCATGGCTGACATACATCACATTACAGGTGAAGATAAAGGCCTGTATTTATATACCTTTCGTTCCAAGTGTTTACATAGTCGTGCCAGGGCTTCGGTTTCCCCTCCTTGCCATACAGCAGGACCAAGTTCACTGGTATCAAATCCTGGAAGACAGCACAATTAATCGTGAAGTCTGTGTGGGACAATGCTTTCTTCTTGCCATTCTTCAATGAAGTTTAAGGACATGTTTATTTGCAACCACTAAAGCTCAGATTGGTCCCCTTGGATGACAAGTCCTGAATGCTGATTGGTCCCCTTAGAGAACAAGACACACCTAGCAGTTTTTCTGGAATGTGTAATTAGATCCACCCTGACTACGTAATCAATTACTTTGCAAAGTGGAATTTGAGCCATTCTGACTGCCAACTCTAGACAGAACAGAGCTCACTTGGAACAGACAGGGCTCACCCTTGTGGGTTAAGACTTTCTTCCACCCCCCCAAACAAGTTTCTCCCCCCCCCCCACCACCTAAGTTCCTGACCTACTTCCCCTGCCTAGGTGCCCCCCGGCCCTCAAACAGGTTCCTGACCTTCCCCTTTCCCCTCCATATGGGGCATTGTGTGGGTCACAGATTGTTAACAGGTTTATTGGGTATGAAGTGAATAGTGACAGTGTCATGACTTCCAGATTTCGTCCGGTTCTCGCTCTCAACCACACCCCTCCCCTTTAGAACTGGATCACGTTCTTCCACCCTCTCCACTGTGCTCTCTGTACTCTTTACATTTCCCACTTGCCCTACACCGAGTTACTGACCTCCACACTCTCTCCCTATGATTCCCCCCTCATCACCTCTCCCTCATGCCCTCTTCCCTCCCCCCCCCTTTCTTACTCAGATTCTCTCCCCCTCTCTCCGATCCCCCTATCTCTCCCTCTGATTCCCCCCTTTTCCTCTCCATCCGATCCCCCCTTTTCCTCTCCCCTCTATCTCTCCCCCGATCGCTGCCTCAACGCTCATCCCGACCGGAGGCCACCGTTTCCAGTTAAAAGAAACCTCACAGGATTCAAAAGACCAGCTTAACTGCAACTTAAAAAAAAAAAGTTACTTAAAAAGAAAGGAGAGCACTGCAGTACAAACACTATTATTTACCAAGCTCTTCCAGCGATGGTATTCCATACTTCTCATCGTGGTTCTCTTGGATATATCTCGTGCACTTTTCCATCTGGTCCAACGTCACTGTGTTGACTGGAGCTTTGGGTAACTCCAGCCGCTTGATGATTGTTTGGAAGCGTTTGTACGTGAGCGGGGTTTTATTGCCGTTGACCTCGATTATTCTGAAATACATTACAGTCGCGCTTTTATAATTCATAGCAAGTGTTAAGGAGATATTTCTGCTTTAATAACAGCCGACACCAATTCCACTATTGAAACGGTTAAGTTTTTTTTAAAAAACTATTAAAAAAATATTTTCCGAAATAAACAAAAAAAGGAAAATAATAGAAAAAAAACAATGGCCCTCGAATTCCGGTCGAGCTCTTCCCGCGGGCAAACGACAGAAAGAGAGAAAAAAGATGCGCACTTACCTGTTGCTGCTGCGCCTGTTGGAACTTCCAAGCCCGAGGCCTCTCGTGACTGCGCGTCATAGCGGGTGCACGTGCGCAGGCCAGGAACTGGAGACAGTAGCCAATCAGGTGTAGTATAGATTCTCATTCATAATAATAGGAATTCCGTAAGTCCTATGAATTCCCTATGAATGAGAACCCCCCCACAAACACAATAAAAAAAATAGAAAATAAACTACATATGTAACATTAATTTGAATTAAAGTTATTAAAAAAATATATATTTTCCTGACTTTTAAAAAAAAGTTTTTTTAATTAAGCATTAAAATAAACTTACCGTAGTGGGGAGGGTTTTTAAAAACAATAAAATGTATTTTTATAACTATTTTAAAATACTTGTGTGTATTTTTAAACACTTGCACCTGTAAAAATAGGCGCAAGATTATAAAAGGACATTTGCAGGGCAAGATCTTCGTAAATATCGTAAATCTTGCCGTGCAAGTGTCCTCGCTCCCGAGATATGGAGGATCTGTCAAGCCAGAAACTTCGTACGGACCCGGGACTTCAGAATTTCAGGGCCAATGTGTCTATCAACTGTTTTACACTGACAAGCAATACATAGCTTTGTAAAAAAAAATATTTAGCTTCTCTAAGCACAGTGAAAATAATCTGATGCAAGATTTATATAATGCTCCCTTTATACACTTCCTGCCCAAATGGATCAATATCAGACGGGTGGCACTTGTTTACTTGACTCACTTCAGCCAGCACATGTTCAGTATCGTGACTGCCCGGGCAGCTTCACTGTGATCTCCTACATCACATGCACTGCAGTGTGACATTCACCACACAATCCTAACACTAGGTAGCAGAATATCAATAGATCAACTTGGCAACACACACACGGTTCTCAACACACAGCTCTCAATACACATACGTGCACGTATAACCACAAATCTCACCTTGGCAGTTTGAGAATTTGAATTCAGTATTTCTTTTTTAAAAATCTGGAAATAAAAAGCTGGTTATCTGTAAACATGACCATGTCGGAAAATATCTTCCCTATTGCATACTATATTCCTTACAATATTTGAACTATATTCAGAGGCTGTTTCCCTTGGCTGGAGAGTCTCGAACTAGGGGGTCATAGTCTCAGGGTAAGATAAGATGTTGGCCCATTTGGGACTGAGGTGAGGAGAAATTTCTTCACTCAGAGGATGAAATTTTTGGAATTCTCTACCCCAGAGGGCCATGAATGCTCAGTCGTTGAGTATATTCAAGGTAGAGAGCAATAGATTTTTGGAATCAAGGGATATGGGGATAGTACAGGCAAGTGGAGTTGAAGTCAAAGATCAGCCATGATCCTGTATAATGGTGGAGCAGGCTCGAGGGGGCTTATGGCCAACTTCTGCTCCTATTACTTATGCTCTTGCGCATTACCAAGAACAAGGGCACCCCACACAAAACAACTTGCACTACCTTTATACGGTACATTTTACACATAATTGGACCATCAAATAAAAATCATCAATTTGATTTAAACCGATACTCAAAGTAATTTACCGGTCAACATCATACAAGGTATGTGAGGTTCGTACAATAACTTCTATCCCAGCGTTCCTTGCCAGCTTCATAATGGCAGCGTCCCTCTCCTTTCCAAAAGGCTCGGAATCGTATTCGAAAGTCAGTCGTGTCACGTTCCATTTCTGGCGCAAGAAAAATAAACTGCATCATGTCACAATTAGGTGCTAAGGTTGCATGAGATGGCAGCGCAAACTCAGCAAAAATAAACTGCATCATGTCACAATTAGGTGCTACGGTTGCATGAGATGGCAGCGCAAACTTAGCAAAATACACAAGGGTGCAATATGCCGCGATAAGGTGCGTGCTTACGCTCACAACTTCCCACATGTAAAACTCACCGATGGGCTGGGGAGGGATAAAAGGGAGGAAAGAGAAATATGGGGTGCAGTAGCATAGTGGTTATGTTACTGGACGAATGATCCGGAAACATGAGTTCAAATCCTACCACGGCAGCTGGGGAATTTAAATTCCGTTAATTACATTTTTTAAATCTGGTAAGTAAAAGCTAGGGTCAGTGACCATGTAACTACCGTATTGTGAAAACCCACTAATGTCCTTTAGGGAAGGAAACTCACTGTCCTTATCTGGTCTGATCTATATGTGACTCCAGACTCTTAACTGGCCAAGCAAGCCAATCAATTGGTTCAAGGCAGCAGCTCACCTGCCAGCGATGCCCACATCCCATGACTGAATAAAAACAAATTGACCGAAGCACACAGTACAAGCAGAGGAGCAGAGAGGTTAAACTGGTGCTACTACCTCACATGTAATTGCAATGTGGCAAGTTTCCATTATAAAAGTGAGTGACAAAAAAAAAGCAAGCAGCAAAATGTTGTAAATAGGAATTGTATACAGACTCAAGACTTCTAATGTAGTGTTGTCCACAAATAGGTCTCTAACACCCAAAAGATTGTGATCAAGTTTTGGTATTCATTGTCACAAACAAATACCACAAAAGACATCAAATGTTGACAGACACCAAATTGCACTACGCTACACGAGATGTTATAAATCTGAACTTACCTTAAATAATCTTGGAAATACATCAGCTGGTTGCCCACGGACAACTAAAAGCCTGGATTTTAGTTTCCTCAGACTGGTATCCAGATCTTCTAAGCATTGGAGAAGAAACCTAGAGAGAAGCATTTAAAAAAAATATATATAAAATTGGGAAATGATATTTAAGAGCAGAAGAATGTAAGAATTAGGAGCAGGAGTAGACCACACGGCCCCTCGAGCCTGCTCCACCATTCAATAAAATCATGGCTGATCTTCGACCTCAACTCCATTTTCCCGCCCGATCCCCACATCCCTTGATTCCCTTAGCATCCAAAATTCTCTCTCTCTCAGCCTTGAATATACTCAACGGCTCAGCATCCACAGCTCTCTGGGGTAGAGAATTCCGAAGATTCACAACCTTCAGTGCAGTAATTCCTCATCATCACAGACCTAAATGGCCGTCCTCTTAGTACATACTTTTACGCAAATTTGATGGAGAAAAAACCCCAAAACAATTTGGTGCAATATCTACAGTTGCTCATGAATATACATCAACTTTTGATGGCATAATAAGTTTTAAGGAAAATAAAAGTATCTGTTGATTGTGATTTTTCCTCACTTATCATCTAAGTATAATCACCTGAAAGATAGTCCCTTTACAATGTATCACATTGATGAACCATATATACAATAACTAGATTAACACCTTCTAGTACCAATTGTGTCCTAGGATGACTAGAGGAAATTTGAATTTATTGATTCCTACTTCAATGTACTGAAAATTAAGCGTCAAAATTCCTCCAGTTGACAATTATTCGCTCAAAAAAGGGTTTGTTTCAGAAAGGAGATAAACAATATAATGATCTGGATTTTGCTGTAGAAATAACGGTGAGGCTAACCGCGTTCACCGGTAATAAAGTGTAAATCGGACTGTAATTTCTGGCGACTGCACGTGTGCAGTTAATCACGGAAATCAGGAAGTTGCTGTCCGAATTGCCCCGCTCCTCCACAAGCTGTGCTACACCAGTATCTCGCCCAGAGACTCGGCATTGAAACACATGAAGTGCGTGAAGATATGGTACTTAGGTGATAGATATCCACTAAACGTGACAGAAAAAGTTAGCTTGTCCATTCAAGTGTAAATACATTTTTGCTGCTGTGATGCTTAATTACTACCGAGCAACCTCCCTGGCACTGAAAATTAACTCTTACAAGTGTGGAGTCTCATTCCTTTAGATTTTTTTAAAAATGTAAATTAAATGTTTTTTTTAAACTATCTCTTATCTCTCGCTCTTAATCCCATCCTTCTTTCCCTCTCTTTATTTTACTTTCTGTACCGGATTTAACATTGAATTAAATATTCTAAATGACATGTCTTGGTTCAGTCTCTGCGCTGATCATTAATGATTCTTCAATCTGATTGGTTAAGGAGATGCACAGTTGCTTGACCTGTTCACACAGGTCCCAGATCCCCGATAGTGGGTGCCGCGCCTAGATAGCTCTCTAATCACAGCAGGTTCCAGTGCAAAAGCTCATAGAAAGACTGCGGGCCAGTGTAAGTGTAATGAGAGCAAAACCCAGCCCAATATTCATGTGGACACAAGCCTGAAGAAAATGACCATCTACCAACTAACAGCCTATTGGGAGAGAACTTGAGGCAATTAAACATAGTGCCTGGCTGCCTTTAACAGACCGCATAAACTGGATTTAATTTAAGCAATAAAATTACAGGATATTGATGGTACAGTGGGTCGGCAGTCATTTCACTTCTGAAACCTGGGTCGCATACAGCTTAGAGTGATGGGGTCAGAAGTTTTTCTCCAAGCTATAGGGCCAATGAGAATTAAACCTGGGCAGCGTTGTGCAGTTCAGTGGGTGCTGGCTCATTGTACAAAACTGCCCACAATGCCGAACAAACCGGCATGATATCGGCACCTCACTCAAGAGTGGTTCATTTTGAGTATTCGGACTTGGCGTTAACAGGGGGTTAACGGCCTCAAAATGAGGGCTAGTCGCCTTACCGCCGGGACCTCATTTGAACCCGACTGGTGAGCTAGCCTCGGGACGCCCGTTTGGCATCCACAACTCATCGGTTTTGGGCCATAGGAATCTCGGCCGGCTGTGACGCCTCGGGAGAGGGGAGGGGGTTGGTGGGGCGGGGGTGAGGGAAAGAGACCAGGCCAATAGCAGCCCAGAGTTGTTTTGTGGAGTCAGGATGAGCACTCCTGCTCCTTCCAGCTCCACAGAAATACAGGTGGTAAAAACATAGGTGGCCATTTCCTGAGCGCATAGGCCGCTCTACACCGGTGCACATGGGCAGAGTGTGAGCAGTGCACGGTCCATCTCCCGGTCCTTTACAATTGCAATCAGGCTCCTAACCACAGTTGCATAAGTAGGGGGGCTACTGTCGAGAGGGACACCCCTCTCAAAATGGTGATGGACAGAGCTTCAGCACTGATGGAGAGATAAGTCTACCGACCCCATTTTGAAGCGCTTAGAATCAGAAATTTACAGCATAGAAAGAGGCCGTTTAGCCTTTCGTGTCTGTGCCGTCCGATAAAGAGCTATCCAGCCGAATCCCACTTTCCAGCTCTAGGTCCGTAGCCTTGTAGGTTGTGGCACTTCAAGTGCACATCCAAGTACTTTTTAAATGTGATGAGCGTTTCTGCCTCTACCACCCTTTCAGGCAGTGAGTTCCAAACCCCCAACACCTTCTGGGTGAAAAAAGTTTTCAACTACCCTCTAATCCTTCAATCAATTACTTTAAATCTACACCCCCTAGTTATTAACCTCTCTGCTAAGGGAAATAGGTCCTTCCTATCCACTCTATCTAGGCCCCTGATAATTTTACACACCTCAATTAAGTCCCCCCTCAGCCTCCTCTGTTCCAAAGAAAACAATTCCAGCATATCCAATCGTTCCTCATAGCTAATGCCCCTTACGACCCAGTCAACACCAGTTTCGTTGAGTTAAAGTCAACGCTCTCGAACACGCTCGACCATAGATCAGAAAGAAACATTGCAACTGCCTTTGTTCTTTTAGGAAATGTTAGCAGACACATTCATAACTGTAAAGTCCTTACTCTACAGTATGAAACCACACGAGGCACATTCTGGGGACAAGGTCACTCCGTGACCTTAACTCTTTAATCACAGGACTCCAAAGACGATGATCCTGCGTGTGACCTCCCTTTTTATACCTGTGTGCTCAGGTAATGAATGTCTCCCACAAGTTCACCCCTTGTGGTCAAGGTGTGCATCTAGGTTGAGTGTATACAGTAATACAGTGGTGTTACATTGTGGTTACATACATGACATCACCTTTCCCCCCCCCAAAGTCTTATTGGGATCATAGGTTTAGTCTTTCAGGTGGTCTACACTCCCTCGTGGAGCGCCGCAGTTGGGGCTCTGGTTGTTGGATGCTGACGTGAGTTTTTGTCACCTGTGGTGATTCGGGCCTGTCCGGGCTGACCGCAGGCACTGTGCATTCTTCTGATTGCTCTTGTTGCTCGTTCACTGGCTGTGTTGTGAGCTCCATCTCATGGTCTTCTTCAAGTTCCTCCGTGTCGATGCTGAACCTTTTTTTTTTTAAAACTTGGTCCAGATGCTTACAACCTATCTGACCATTGTTGAGTTTTACCACGCTGACCCTATTCTCCTCTTTGTCAATTACAGTGCCCTCAAGCCAGTTGGGTCCCATGGCGTGATTGAGGATGAATACAGGATCATTTATTTCTATACATCTCCCCCTCGAATTACGGCCATGTGACTTGCACTTGCCCTCAACTATGTCGGTCAGGACTGGTGAATGAGGAACAACCGAGTTTTGAGTGTCCCTTTCATTAGTAGCTCTGCAGGCGGGAGCCCAGTGAGCAAGTGGGGTGGGGGTCCATAGGCCAGCAGGAGACGCGATAGGTGGCATTGTAGGGACGGTCCTTGAATCCTGAGCATACCTTGCTTAAATGATTTGGACCGCACGTTCCGCCTAGCCATTGGAGGCCGGCTTGAACGGCGCAGTCCTGACGTGGTTGATGCCATTGCCCGACATAAACTCCTGGAATTCGTAGCTTGTGAAACATGGGCCATTATCACTAACCAGGATGTACGCAAGCCATGGGTTGCAAAGATCGCACGTGGGCTTTCCACGGTGGTGGATGACGTGCATGAATTCAGGATGATGCACTCGATCCATTTTGAGTACGTATCTACCACAATAAGGAACATCTTACCCATGAACGGGCCTGCATAGTCAACATGAATGCGTAACCATGGCCTGGTGGGTCAGGGCCATGGGCTGAGCGGGACCTCCCTGGGGGCATTACCCAGCTGGGCACATGTCGTGCACCTGCAAACAGTGTTCCAGGTCTGAATCAATTCCAGGCCACCAAACGTGTGACGGGCAATGGCCTTCATCAGCACAATGCCTGGATGTTCACTGTGGAGTTCCCTGATGAATGCCTCCCTGCCCTTCTGGGGCATAACTACCCGGCTGCCCCATAGTAGGCAGTCGGCTTGGATGGAGAGCTCATCCATCCGTCTGTGGAACAGTCTGACCTCCTCAGGGCATGCTCAGTGAGTGGACACCCAATCCCCAGTTAGGACACATTTCTTAATCAAGGATAGGAGGGGATCTCTGTTTGTCCAGATTTTGATCTGGCAGGCTGTGATGGGGGAGCCTGCACTGTCAAAGGCATCGACAGCCATGACCATCTCAGCGCTTTGCTCCGCTGCCCCCTCAGTGGTGGACAGTGGAAGCCTGCTGAGCGCATCAGCGCAATTTTCAGTGCCGGGCCGGTGCCGGATGGAGTAGTCGTAAGCAGCCAGCGTGAGAGCCCATCGCTGTATGCGAGCTGATGCGTTGGCATTGATGATCTTGCTGTCTGACAACAGGGATGTTAATGGCTTGTGGTCCATCTCTAATTCAAACTTCCTACTAAAGAGGTACTGAAGCATTTTTTTTTTTACACCATAGACACATGCAGGCACTTCCTTCTCGACCATCCCATTTCCCCGTTCTGCTTGAGCGCGCGACCTGGAGGCATATGCCACAGGTTGTAGTTGACCCTCAAGCATTGCCCTGCTGCAACACGCACCCAACCCAATAGGACGATGCATCACGTCAGACCAATTTTTTAAAATAAACAGGGGTCGTACAGGGTCAACAACTTGTTCAAACAAGTAGGTTTCGCGCCCGATCCTGACAGTCCCCCCAAAACTAATCGCAACCCTTACGCAGGAGCACGTGTAGCAGCTCCAGCAACGTGCTCAAGTTCGGCAGAAAGTTCCCGAAATAGTTCAACAGTCCCACAAATGAACAACTCCGATGTGTTGCAGGGCCTGGGTGCTCGTCGAATCACCCGTTTTGGATTCGGTGGGCCGAATCCCATCTGCAGCAACCCTCCTGCCCAGAAACTCAACCTCAGAAGCTAAGAACACACATTTAGACTTCTTGAATTGCAGGCCTACCCGGTCCAGTCAGCGTAGCACCTCCTCCAGGTTGTGGAGGTGTTCCTCGGTGTCTCGACCCGTGATGAGGATGTCGTCCTGGAATACGATCGTTCCAGGAATGGATTTAAGCAGGCTCTCTATGTTTCGTTGAAAAATCACACCCGCTGATCGTTTATAACAGGTGCCGTTTGTCAGTCGAACAGTCCCTTGTGCGTGGTGATGGTGGTCAGTAGTTCAGATTCGGCGGCCAGTTCCTGGGTCATATAGGCTGAGGTGAGGTCCAACTTGGTGAACAGCTTGCCGCCTGCCAGCGTGGCAAAGAGGTCCTCTGCTCTCGGGAGCGGGTATTGATCTTATAGGGACATCTGATTGATTGTGGCCTTGTAGTCGCCACAGATTCTGACAGAGCCATCCGCTTTTAGGACGGGAACGATAGGGCTCGCCCAGTCACTGAATTCAACATTCCCCTCTCTCAACAGTTGGTCCAATTCTCTCTCGATCTTTTCCCGCATCACATACGGCACCGCTCTGGCTTTGTGGTGCACTGGCCTGTCGTCCAGGGTGATGTGTATCACTACTTTAGTGCCTTTGAAAGTCCCGATGCCAGGTTGGAATAGTGAATCGAAATGTTGTAAGACTTGTGAGCACGAACTTCGCTCCACAGATGACATTGTGTGAACATACCCCCATTTCCAGTTCATCTCGGCTAACCAGCTCCTTCCCAACAGTGCAGGACCATTGCCCGGGACAATCCAGAGCGACAGCCGATTCACTAACCCATTGTGTGTGACAGCCATCATTGCACTGCCTAGCACCGGAATGATTTCTTTAGTGTAAGTCCGTAATTGTGTCTGAATACGTGCTAATTTGGGTCTACTGGTTTTAAATGGCCATAGCTTCTCAAATTGTTGAACGCCCATGAGTGATTGGCTGGCCCTGGTGTCCAGCTCCATGTGTACAGGGATACCGTTTAACAAAACCCTCATCATCATTGGTGGCATTTTGGTGTATGAACTGTGAATATTCGCCACATGGACCCACTGAACCTCGGCGTCCATCGATTTGCCCCAAAGAACCCTCTTCTGGTCCATCCGCCTCATATTAGCTCAAATGTGCAGGAAGTCTGCAACCAGACTAAATGGCCACTGAAATTGCAGATCCTGGCAGACAAACTGTAGAAATCTGCAAGATCTAGCTGAGTGTTTTCCCCCACATCTCCAGCATGAGTTAAAGTTTCCATTGTTGGGAACAAAGGGACTATGGTCAGGCATTCCGCGCTGACTGTCCCTTTGACTGCTCTTAAGTACCCTATTAGTGGGTGTCAATGGCCCCATCCCAGGCCGCATTGTACACTGTGATGGCGTAAATGTCCGTTCAGCCTGCCATTGTCTCTGTTGAAGTCCTACTCTGGGGTCTATTGCTGCCTGGGAAGTGTTGGACTGCACCTGCCTGCCTGCAGGGCTCTGAGTCGCCTTGATGATGTTGACTCCCTGATCCATCGCCGCGTTAGAGGCAGAATTGCGCACGTATATTATTTTCGTCTCTTCCTCCCCTGCCATTAAAGTTTGAGCTATCAACGCCGCCGCTTCCAAGGTCAAAGCCTTGGTCTTAATTAATTTGCGGAAAATTCCCGCATGACCGATGCCCTCGATAAAGAAGTCCCCTGCAGGAGTCTGTGAACTTAGAGGCTGGCCAAATGCCGGAGGTCCGCGACAAAGTCCGGTATGCTCTGTCCTTCATGACGTCGGTGGGTGTAGAATCTATGTCGGGCCATGTGTATGCTACTTGCCGGTTTGAGGTGCTCCCGATCAATCTGCTAAGTTCTTCAAAGGTTTTTTCCGCCGGCTTTTCGGGTGCTAGTAAGTCCTTCATGAGCGCGTAAGCCTTTGGTCCGCAGCTGGTCAAAAGATGAGCCCTTCACTTGTCAGCCGCTGCATCCCCCAGCCATTCTTTCGTAACGAAGCTTTGCTGAAGCCTCTCGACAAAATCGCCCCAGTCTTCCCCAATACAGTACCGTTCCTCTGTGCTACCGGTGGCCATTCTCGTGGGTCGTGAATTCCCATTTCTCGTCGCCAATGTAAAGTCCTTACTCTACAGTATGAAACCACACGAGGCACATTCTGGGGACAAGGTCACTCCGTGACCATAACTCTTTAATCACAGAACTCCAAAGACGATGACCCTGCGTGGGACCTCCCTTTTTATACCTGTGTGCTCAGGTAAGGAATGTCTCCCACAAGTTCACCCCTTGTGGTCAAGGTGTGCATCTAGGTTGCGTGTATACAGTAATACAGTGGTGTTACATTGTGGTTACATACATAATATCAGACTAACCTCGAGGACCAGCAAAGATCAACGTCGAATCTTAGAAAGATACAATACTGTGTCCTTTAGAGGAGTAGAACAGACCTCAATCCCAACCTATACAATTGGTCTCGCATGTCACTGAGCTTTTAACTTAGCGAGGGTTGTAAAACAGACGACACTGGATTGATAGAATGATGTCACACAGGAGGCAGCCTTTGGCCCATCATGCTTGTGCCGGCTCTTTCAAAGAGCTCTCCAATTAGTCCCAACCCCCTGCTCAGAAGCTCCAAAATATTTCCCCCCTTCTAGTCTTTATCCAATTGCCATTTGAAAGTTACTATTGAATCTGCTTCCACCGCCCTATCAGGCAGTGCATTCCAGATCAGTATAACTCACTGTGTACTTTTTTTTTTGCTCATGTCGCCTCTGGGAGTGAAATCTCGAGGCATCAGGCGTGAAGTTCAGAGCAACAGTCAAGATAGATTCACCCCCCAAACCTTATTGCAAGCTGCAGATGTGCGCGCCTCCAGGTCAATCTCCACCTCCCTGAGGATTTAATTCCAACTCTTCTCTCAGCAATTAAAAATAATTAATTAACAGGATGGACATGGAATTAGGCAGCAAATGAAGCACATAATCCGTTAGTACCAGGGCACACCTCACCAACAATAATCAACACCAACTTGCATTATAGCGCCTTTAACATAGTCAAACGTCTCAAGGCGCTTCACAGGAACGTTATCAAAACAAAATGTGACACCGAGCTACAGAAGGAGATATTAGGACAAAAGCAAAATACTGCGGACGCTGGAAATTAGGAGACAGCAGGACAGATGACCAAAAGCTTGGTCAAAGAGGAAGGTTTCACGGAGCTTCTTAAGAGGAGAGAAATCCAGAGCTTAAAGGCATTTGTTAATCCCACGAAATCTGATTACTTTTTATTTTCAACATAGATTGTTGCTGGCTGCCTGACCCTCACTCCCAGAAATTGGGTCATTTGGGGTTATTTTTTGATGGGGAAAAGAGGTGGGGAAGATAATAAAACAAAATATTAATAAAAACGACAAACCTCCATCTATTTATCCGGATGTTTGAAGATCCTGCAAACCACGGGTCCAAAATGTAAACACATCTGACGGTGTCAGCCCCGGAGAGGGCTCCCTGCAAGGCTGGATTATCGTGCAGTCGGAGTCCCTTGCGAAACCAGTGCACTGAGTTCAACACCATCCTGACTCAACCAGGCACAATGAGTTTCAAATCCAACCCACTGATTCTGTGCAACCGAAGGCACCCTCTGCACGCCACAAACTGCACCCACTGTTGGTGCCTGAGAGGCTCAGACTGATGCCAGACCCGTGATGTAACTGGATCCGCCCAGGGAATGAGAGCAGAGCCACTAGCGTCATTGAGAACAGGCTTCATTATCACCGCTCCACTTGTTGTTTTAAAGGATATAAACATTTTGTCTATTATAAGGTCTATGTTTTTGTTGTTTCTGTAAAACTTGCATTAAGTTGATTTAATAGAAATTTACAACTAGGAGACCTTTAAAAAAAATATATCAAACTGGACTTTAAAAAACCATTGTATTTATATAGCGCCTTTAATGTAGTAAAACATTAAAGGCATTTCACAGGAGTGTTATAAGACAACAATGTGACACTGAGCCACATAAAAAATTACGGCAGATGACCAAAAGCTTGGTCAAAGAGGAAGCTTTTAAGAAGTGTCTTCAAGGAGAAAAGAGAGGTAGAGAGGCAGAGAGGTTTAGGCAGGAATTCCAGAGCTTGGGGCCTAGGTAACTGAAGGCACGACCACCGATGTTTGAGCAATTGTATTCAGGTATGCTCAAGAGGGCTAAATTTGAGGAGCGCAGATATCTCAGCGGGGGAGGGGGGGGGGGTTGTTGTAAGACTGAAATAGATTTCAGAGATAGGGAGGGATGAGGCCATGGAGGGATTTGTAAACAAGAATGAGAATTTTGAAATTGATTTTGAATTTGGTGCTTAACTGGAAGCCAATGTAGGTCAGCGAGCACAGAGGTGATGGGTGAGCGGGACTTGGTGCAAGTTAGGACACGGACAGCCGAGTTTTGGATCACCTTTAGTTTACGTAGGGTAAATGTGGGAGGTCAGCCAGTAGTGTGTTAGAATAGTCAAGACTAGAGTTAACAAAGGCATGAATGAGGGTTTCAGCAGCAGAAGAGCTGAGGCAGGGGCGGAGACGGGCAATGTTACGGAGGTGGAAAAAGGCGGTCTTAGTTATGCTGTGGATATGTGGACGAAAGCTCATTTCAGGGTTGTTATGTATGCAATAAAGATTCAACCTGAGTACCGTTTAGCTAAGCAAGGTACAACCTTGGCTCTATTTTATTAAGGCCCAAAGTGCCTGACTATCAAAATGGTTGGCCTTTTATACCTGAGCAGCACCATGTGCGTGCTGTTCAATGGCCTTCAACAATGATGTCATCTGGTGGCTACAAACAGAATGTACATACATGACAATCCCCCTCCCCCCTCTGAGATCTTATCACGATCTTTCACAGGTTGAGACGGTCCGGTGCTTTGCACTCCCGGGTTGACCATCTCAGTTCAATTCCAGCCTTAGGTGAGTGTGCGGGGCCTGTTGTGGCTGATGGCTGGATGATTGACTTGTTGGAGGTGGCAGTGGCCATGTCAGGAATTGCAAGTCCATTTTTATTGAACAGGTCCGTGATGGAAATTCCGGGTTCAGTGATGACCCTTGAGTCCTCTGAAGACTGCTGGTAGGTTGGATGGTCGTCGATGGCTTCTTCATCCGACTGTTCTGGCTCATCTGTGTGCCTCAGCATTGTCTGATCCATGTGTTTCCTGTAAGTTTGCCCATTCTTGACCTTAAAAACCTCCTTGGCCATGACCGTATCAGTGACCCATTTGGGACCCTGACCATAGTTCAACACATATACAAGATGATTAACAGAAATCTCGCGTGACACAGTTGCGCGATCGTGGTACCCTTGTTGACTTTGTCTTCTGTATTCAACATGATTATTTAAATCCGGGTGTACCAGAGATAGCTTGGTCTTAAGACCTCTTTTCATCATGAGTTCAGCAGACAAGTCCCCTGTGAGTGTTTGGGGTCTTGTCCTGTAACTCAGCAGCGTGCAGGACAAGCGGGTCTGCAGTGACCATTGGGTTACTCTCCTCATGCTTTGCTTAATAATTTGTACTGCAGGTTCAGCTTGTCCATAGGTTGCAGGCTTGAACGGTGCTGACCTTACATGTTTTATGCCATTAAGTTTCACAAACTCCTGACTGGTGAAGCACGACCCATTGTCGCTCACCACTATGTCAGGCAGACCATGTGTCGCGAACATGACATTGAGATTCTCTTTGGTTGCCGTGGACATGTTGGATGACATGATTGTGCATTCTATCCACTTCAAATAAGCATCCACCACCACTAAAAACATCTTGCCCAGGAAGGGACCTGCAAAATCTACATGGATCCTGGACTAAGGTTTGGATGGCCACGACCACAGACTCAGTGGCGATTCCGCTGGTGCTTTGCTGAGCTGCATGCAAGTATTACACTGATGCATGCATGCTTCCAACTCAGAATCAATTCCTGGCCACCATACATAGGATCTGGCGATGGCCTTCATCATCACTATACCAGGATGTGTGCTGTGTGACTCACGCACAAACTTCTCTCTCCCTTTCTTGGGCATTACAATGTGAATCCCACAATATGCAATCTGCTTGAATAGACAATTCGTCCTTGCGACGAATGTACGGTTTGGCCTCCTCGCACATTTGCTTAAGTATGGCAGACCAATCCCCTTTGAGGATGCAATCTTTTACCACCAATTAGATCGGGTCCTGGCTGGTCCAGGTCTTAACTTGTTGAGCCGTGACAATGGTTCCTTCACTCTCAAAAGCATCCCTGATTAACATTAGATCCGCCGGTTGTGGCGTTTCCACCTCCCGTGTGGGCAACGGCAACCGGCTCAAAGCATCGGCACAATTCTCTGTGCCAGGTCTGTGGTGAATGACATAATCATAGGCAGATAATGTCAGCGCCCACCTTTGGATGTGGGATGAAGCGTTGGTATTGATACCTTTGCTCTCGGAAAACAACAAAATGAGCGGCTTGTGATTGATCTCTAATTTGAGCCTCAGAACGAATAGGTATTGATGTATCTTTTTAACACCGTACACACACGCTAAAACTTCTTTTTCTACCATGCTGTAGACTCTTTCTGCTTTAGACAAACTTTTGGATGCATATGTGACAGGTTGAAGTTTCCCCGACTCATTGGCTTGTTGGAGTAAGCAACCAATTCCATATGACAATGCGTCACAGGCCAAAACTAAACGTTTACATGGGTCATAATGTACCAGCAACTTTTTCGAGCAAAGCAGAGTGGTCGATTTCTCGAAAGCTCTGTCTTGTGATGCGCCCACACCCAGTTGTCGCCTTTTCTCAATAGCATGTGCAGTGGTTCTAGTAAGGTGCTCAATTTAGATAGGAAGTTACCAAAATAGTTGAGTAGACCCAGGAACGAACGCAGCTCCATCACATCCTGTGGCTTGGGTGCATTCTTGATGGCCTTGGTTTTCATGTCAGTAGGTCTGATGCCATCAGTGGCGATTTTCCTCCCGAGTAATTTGACCTCCGGTGCCATGAAGACGCACTTCGAGCGTTTCAGTCCGAGTCCCACTCTATCCAAACGCAGCAGAACCTCTTCCAGGTTGTTCAGCTATTCCTTGGAGTCACGACCGGTGATCAGGATGTCATCTTGGAACACGACGGTCCTGGAAACGGACTTCAGTAGACTTTCCATATTCCTGTGGAATATTGCTGCAGCTGAGCGAATTCCGAAAGGGTACCTGTGGTAAATAAACAGTCCTTTGTGCGTGTTAATGCACCTAAGTCTCTTCGACGTCTCGATCAACTCCTGGTCATATAGGCCAACGTCAAGTCCAGTTTTGTGAATTACTTCCCTCTGGCTAGCGTCGCAAACAAGTCATCAGCCTGCGGTAATGGGTACTGATCTTGTTTCGAAACCCTGTTGATCGTAGACTTATAGTCTTCACAGATTTTGACTGTGCCATCACATTTCAGCATAGGAACAATGGGGCTGGCCCATTTATTAAATTTGACCGGTGATGTGATTCCTTCACGCTGGAGTCTGTCCAGTTCAATTTCGACCTTCTCCCTCATCGTATGTGGCACTGCCCAAGCTTTATGATGGACAGGTCTTGCATCTGAGTCCACGTGGATCTGCACCTTGGCTCACGTGAAGTTGCCGATACCTGGTTCGAAAAGCGAAGGGAACTTGCTCAATACTTGGGCACATGTATCTTCCTCTGATGACAATGCCTTTATGTCGTTCCAATCGCATCTGATTTTCTCCAACCAGAGCAGCCGAGCAGCGATGAGCCATTGCTTGGAACAATCCACAGCGGTAACTCGTGAACCGCACCATTATATGACACATTAATTTGTGCACTGCCAATCACATTTATCAGTTCTTTGGTGTATGTGTGCAGCTTGGCATTAACAAGGCTCACCCTGGGCCTCACAGTCTTAGTATGCCACAGCTTATTAAATGCCCTCTCGTTCATGATCGATTGACTCGCCCCCGTGTCCAGTTCCATCAATACCGGTATTCCGTTAGACTTCACATTAATCAAAATTGGTTTACTCTTGGTTATGAAGGTGTACAGTCTATACACTTCCTCCTCTGGCATCTCGGATTGCGTTTCCGAATCCACGCTAGTCTGATTCTCATCCTGCATGTGGTGCGTCGCAGTTCGCTTGCTCATCTGCGGACATTTGCGCTGGAGATGCCCCACTCTCAGACAGCTTTTGCAACTATATTGCTTAAATCGGCACTGCTGATGCCGATGATTTCCCCCACAACGCCAACACGGAGAAGTTGGATACATTCCCGCTGGCGGACTTTGGGCAGCCACAGGTTTCGCGAACGCAGCCGGATAGGCCCTGCCATGTCCCGCTCTGCCGAACGCCGAATCAATCGCATTTATAGTACTTGCCGAGGTTCGGTTCTTCACCGCTATTTGCTTTAGACTCCTGTCTGTCGTCATACATTATTTAACGATCTGGATGGCCCTTTTTAAATCCAACTCCTCCACCACCAGAAGTTTGTGCAGGATCACCTCGTGGTTGATACCGATAACAAAGAAGTCCCGCAGCATGTCTGCCAACACCGTCCCGGACTTGCACGGTCCCGCTAGACGTCTCAGGTCGGCAACGAATTCTGCCGCGCTCTGGCCCTCCGATCGAATGCATGTATAAAACCTGTATCTCGTCTGGCTTGAGGTGCTCCCATACCAATGTACACAGCTCCTTGTACGTTTTCTCTGTTGGATCACTAGGCATGAGTAGATTCTTTATCAGACTGTAGATCTTTGAACCACACACAGTGAGGAACACGGCCTGGCGCCGATCTGCATCATCGACCCCCTTCATTTAGGTGGCCACAAAGTACTGGTTCAAACGGCTCACAAAGCCTGCCTAAGCTTCTCCCTCCACGAATCGCTCTAAAAATCCAATCGTGCTCATTTTGCTAACAAAGATTCTTGTATTATTGTCGCCAAATGTTATGTATGCAATAAAGGTTCAAACTGAGTACTGTTTAGCTAAGCAAGGTACAATCTTGGCTCTGTTTTATGGAGGCCCAATGTGCCTGACTCTCAAAATGGTTGGCCTTTTATACCTGAGCAGCACCATGTGCGTGCTGCTCAGTGGCCTCCAACAATGACGCCATCTGGTGGCCACAACCAGAATGTACATACATGACAAGGATCAAATATATACTCAACATATACTCTGAAGTCACAATGAGAGACAGTCTTAGAAGTTGGACTAATGATCAATGGCAAGTTGATAAGCAATCTACACTGATGATATAGTGCTGACTGCAGATACAAAAGAGATGCAAAAGATGCTTGACCCAGTAAAGCAGACAAGTTTGAAATATTACTTGAGAATAAATGAATTGGACAAAGTCAATGGTACTCAGAAAGAAAACAGAGCTCTCAAAAATTGACCTTAGAATGAATGATATGAAAATGGAGGGAATAGATAATATTATTTACCTGAGTAGTCACATAACGTTAGCTGATCAAAGTAACAAAGATAGTAAATAGAGCACAGCAATTGCAAGAGAACTGTTTAACAACATAAACTAATTCCTATGCAAACATATAATCAAAATGATGAGGGGAAGACCATTTCTCTAGTGCCATTATAACCACGTATGCCAATGTGATAATGCCCAGAGAATCTATTTAATGATGTTGATTGAATGATACATATTGGCCCAGGGCACCGGGGATAATTCCCCTGCTCGTCTTCGAAATAGTGCTATGGGACCTTTTATTTCTACCTGAGAGAGCAGACGGGGCCTCGGTATACCATCTCATCTGAAAGGCGGCACCTCCGGCAGTGCAGCACTCCCTCAGCACTGCACTGAAATATTTGCCTAGATTTTCGTTCCAGCCTCTAGAGTGGGACTTGAACCCACAATCTTCTGACAGAGGCGAGAGTGCCACTGCTGATGCCTACAAATAAATTTACTGATGTCAATAATTGATGTCAATAATTAATCCAAAGATGTGTATTAATCCTGAGGTTGACATAAAAATGGCTATTTATCTCATGCCAACACGATTACGTGCTAAAATCATGATAAACGCGCAGCTTCCTGTTCCTGTTGAATGTAAAAGAGCAGAAATGAAAGGAAATATTCTGAGGAATTCATAAGTGTGAGAGGAACAACTCATATGGCTGGTTATGAATTCGCAACAGCAGAGTCTCACTCGGCAATATGCTGTAATGTATGTGTTTATAACTTTGAGGATCTGTGCTGAAGTTTGGCAATTAAACCATATCCTACAGCTGCATCCAGACGCCCACCTCCCCCTTCTTCTCTCCCTTTAATTTGATTTTAGTTGTCTTCTCTGTAAACATGCCTAATCCTAACCAGCTGCATTTTCAACTAGAAACACAACTTTCTAAAACAGGGCAGAATGATTCTGAGCCTTATTTCAAATCAGAAATTGTGGATCGCAATGTGATCACTAACTGCTCTATTCTTTCCTTATTCTTTTCTTATTCATTCTCGGAATTTGGGCGTCGCTGGTAAGGCCGGCATTTATTGCCCTCCCTAATTTCCCTTGAGAAGGTGATGGTGAGCTGCCTTCTTGAACCACTGCAGTCCGTGTGGTGAAGGTACTCTCACAGTACTGTTAGGGAGGGAGTTCTGGGATTTTGACCCAGTGACGATGAAGGAACAGCGATATATTTGCAAGTCAGGATGGTGTGTGATTTGGAGGGGAACTTGTAGATGATGATGTTCCCATGCACCTGCTGCCATTGCCCTTCTAGGTGGTAGAAGTCGTGGGTTTGGGAGGTGCTGTGAAGAAGCCATGGCGAGTTGCTGCACTGCATCTTGTGGATGGTGCACACTGCAGCCACGATGCGCTGGTGGTAGATGGAGTGAATGTTTAAAGTGATGGGTGAGGTGCCAAACAAATGGGCTGCTTTGTCCTGGATGTTGTCGAGCTTCTTGAGTGTTGTTGGAGTTGAACTCATCCAGGCAAGTGGAGAGTATTCCATTACATTCCTGATTTGTGTCTTGCAGATGATGGTGGAAAGGCTTTGGGGAGTCAGGAGGTGAGACACTCGCTGCAGAATACCCAACCTCTGACCTGCTCTTGTGGCCACAGTGTTTATGTGATGGGTCCAGTTAAGTTTCTTGTTTATATTCACTGTTCCAATATTCCAAGTAACAATACTTTTTATAAACCATATAATCAAATTCTTGCTAAGTAGTGTTATGTGTTAACAAAAGATTAGATGGTTCATTCACATAGGAGAAAGATACTTTCAGTCCGACATTTGGATTTATTCCAGCTGTATCCATGTCTCTAAAAGGATGAAATTAATCTCGTTTCCCCATATTTGTTCATTTTAAGCTCTGTTCTTATTAATGACAAGAATTCCTCTAGTTGTTATACATCATCATCATCATAGGCGATCCCTCGAAACGAAGATGACTTGCTTCCATGCCAAAAAAAAGGACGAGTTCACAGGTGTTTCAATGAATGACCCAAACTACATCCTGAGGGGTGGAAACATAGAAACATAGAAACATAGAAATTAGGTGCAGGAGTAGGCCATTTGGCCCTTCGAGCATGCACCACCATTCAATATGATCATGGCTGATCATGCAACTTCAGTACCCCATTCTGCTTTCTCTCAATACCCCTTGATCTCTTTAGCCGTAAGGGCCACATTTAACTCCCTTTTGAATATATCTAACGAACTGGCCTCAACAACTTTCTGTGGTAGAGAATTCCACAGATTCACAATTCTCTGAGTGAAGAAGTTTCTCCTCATCTCGGTCCTAAATGGCTTGCCTGTTATCCTTTGACCGTGACCCCTGGTTCTGGATTTCCCCAACATCGAGAACATTCTTCCTGCATCTAACCTGTCCAATCCCATCAGAATTTTAAATGTTTCTATGAGATCTCTTCTCATTCTTTTAAATTCCAGTGAATACAAGCCTAGTCGATCCAGTCTTTCTTCATATGTCAGTCCTGCCATCCCGGGAATCAGTTTGGTGAACCTTTGCTGCACTCCCTCAATAGCAAGAATGTCCTTCCTCAGGCTAAGAGACCAAAACTGCACACAATACTCAAGGTGTGGTCTCACCAAGGAAGATGCCTGTGCGTGCATTTTTTTAACGTGGAGTGGCCGTTGCACACCAGCCACCACAGGGGCTTGACAGAGCTAGGTCTTTGTTATGTATGTGAACCTAACCTATTTGTAAGACTTGCCACTAGGGGGCACACCTGTGGGAGACCTATGCGTCACCTGTGTACCCTGAGCAAGCAGGTATAAAAGGCAGTCCACCATGCTGCTGCCTCATTTTGGAGTTATATTAAAGAGACCAAGGTCACAATGGTTTGAGCTTACAACACAGTCTCGTGGAGTTATTCTGAATTTAACAACTGCCGCTGATTTACAGATCACAAACTTTCACGCAGAAATGGTTGCCGTTGGTATTCTTGAGAGATTTGTTGAGGGTGATGATTGGGAAGCCTTCGTTGAGTGTCTCGACCAGTACTTTGTGGTGAACGAGCTGGACAAGGCTGAGACGGAGACCAAGCGCAGGGCGATTCTCCTCACCATATGCAGGTCGTCGGTATACGGCCTCCTCAAAGATCTACTGGTCCCAGACAAACCAACGGACAAGACTTACACTGAGCCATGTGCGCTGGCTCGGGAACACCTCCAGCCGAAGGAGAACATCTTAATGGCCAGGTATCACTTTTACATGCACTAGCCCTCCAAGTGCCAGAACGTGGAAAGTTTTGTCGCCGATCTAAGACGCCTTGCGGGACAGTGCGAATTTGCAGAATCTTTGGGGGAAATGTTGCGGGACTTTTTTGTGCTCGGAATTGGCCATGGAGCCATCCTCCACAAACTACTGTCTGCCGAAACCTTAGATCTGAGCAAGGCCATCACGATAGCCCAGGCTTTCATATCCACAAGCGACAACATGAAACAGATATCTTCACAGAATCGATGCTCACCGGCAAGTACTGTGCATAAAATAATGCCTTCAGCAGGCAGAACTGTACATGGTAGGGCCCACATGACCATAGAGGCCAGGCCTAGGGTGACTCAGAGGTCGGTGTGGAGTGCTAATGCGAATCCATTAATAATATGCTGGCACTGCGGGGGCAGTCCATCAATGTCGATTCAAGAACTATGTGTGTAAGCGCTGTGGAACAATGGGGCACCTCCAGCCAATGTACAAGCAACCTCGGTCTCACCACTTGGCAGAGTCAGCAGAGGACGACCGATCCAGCGCAGATCGCACTGAACGAGCAGGAGAGGCAACTCAACCGGAGGATGAGGAGGAAGTATATGGGGTACACACTTTCACCACCAAAAGCCCTCCGATAATGTTAAAAGTTAAACTTAATGGCATTCCAGTCTCCATGAAATTGGACACGGGGGTGAGCCAATCGATTATGAGCCAGAAGGCTTTTGAGAAACTGTGGGGTCACAAGGCACAGAGGCCAAAACTGAGCCCGATTCACACTACGCTGCGCACTTACATCAAAGAACTCATACCTGTTATCGGCAGTGTGGTAGTGAAAGTATTGTATCACGGAATAGTGCATGATTTACCACTATGGATTGTACCAGGCGATGGTCCAACACTGTTCGGCAGGAGCTGGCTAAGCAAGATCCGGCGGAACTAGGACAACATCAAAGCACTGTCTTCGGCGGATGACACCCAGTGCGCTGTGGAAATGTATTTTTTATCTAAGCTGATACCACACGGTATTTGTGTGCCCTTTGCAATATATAGAACAAAATGGAGTCCTGGTCCTTCCAGAACTTTCTGCATAAAAGCAGTCGGCTTGCATAAACAGCTAAACCTGGTTTGAGATGGCTGATGGCCATCAGACAGCTAGGAGACAAGTCATGCTGAGACAAGTACCCCCCTCCCATGGTGCTCTCCTATTGTCTATACGACACCAGTTCCATGCCACCCCACCCTTTTCGAAGTACTCAAACCACCAGCCATTATCTCTTGTAGAGACCTCATCCATTTGATGCAAAAAGATAACCGACTAGGAAACTGGACAATCCTGACACAATGCAAGACAGATTACCACACTCTCATGGAGTAATGGCCGGCTGGCCAACTAATAACCCTGACAAAATGAAATATCTGGAAACCATGTCAGGACAAGGATGTAGTAATTAACTCTTTATCTGTATTCACTGACTGCGAGACAGAGCCAATACACAGGGAGAGGCCATAACTTGGGTTTTACTGTATAAATATCTCGTGAAACTGTACCATTGCGGAGGTGTTCACTTAGCCATTGACTGAGTGTGACCTGCCCCTTGCTAGCAAGTAAATTAAAGAAACTTCTGCCGGAGCTGTAAGTGTCGGAGTCATTCTTTTCGGAGGTCGAGATTTCGACAGTTACTTCTTAGAGGTTCCACCGAGATGCATACTCTCTGTCCTGTGAGTAAAACGGATACAGGCATAGTGCCTCTCCAGTGAAAGGCTTCAGTGGCCAAAACAAGGTGAGCCTTTTGTTCACAAGAAGGAGTTAAACTAATATGGCAGGGGGATGGGAACCAATGCAGGGAGACAGAGGGAGACAAAAAGGAGGCAAAAGCAAAAGACAGAAAGGAGATGAGGAAAAGTGGAGGGCAGATAAACCCAAGGCAAAGAACAAAAAGGGCCACTGTACAGCAAAATTCTAAAAGGACAAAGGGTGTTAAAAAAACAAGCCTGAAGGCTTTGTGTCTTAATGCAAGGAGTATCCATAATAAGGTGGATGAATTAACTGTGCAAATAGATGTTAACAAATATGATGTGATTGGGATTACGGAGACGTGGCTCCAGGATGATCAGGGCTGGGAACTCAACATCCAGGGGTATTCAACATTCAGGAAGGATAGAATAAAAGGAAAAGGAGGTGGGGTAGCATTGCTGGTTAAAGAGGAGATTAATGCAATAGTTAGGAAAGACATTAGCTTGGATGATGTGGAATCTATATGGGTAGAGCTGCAGAACACCAAAGGGCAAAAAACGTTAGTGGGAGTTGTGTACAGACCTCCAAACAGTAGTAGTGATGTTGGGGAGGGCATCAAACAGGAAATTAGGGGTGCATGCAATAAAGGTGCAGCAGTTATAATGGGTGACTTTAATATGCACATAGATTGGGCTAGCCAAACTGGAAGCAATACGGTGGAGGAGGATTTCCTGGAGTGCATAAGGGATGGTTTTCTAGACCAATATGTTGAGGAACCAACTAGGGGGGAGGCCATCTTAGACTGGGTGTTGTGTAATGAGAGAGGATTAATTAGCAATCTCATTGTGCGAGGCCCCTTGGGGAAGAGTGACCATAATATGGTGGAATTCTGCATTAGGATGGAGAATGAAACAGTTAATTCAGAGACCATGGTCCAGAACTTAAAGAAGAGTAACTTTGAAGGTATGAGGCGTGAATTGGCTAGGATAGATTGGCGAATGATACGTAAGGGGTTGACTGTGGATGGGCAATGGCAGACATTTAGAGACCGCATGGATGAATTACAACAATTGTACATTCCTGTCTGGCGTAAAAATAAAAAAGAGAAGGTGGCTCAACCGTGGCTATCAAGGGAAATCAGGGATAGTATTAAAGCCAAGGAAGTGGCACACAAATTGGCCAGAAATAGCAGCGAACCCGGGGACTGGGAGAAATTTAGAACTCAGCAGAGGAGGACAAAGGGTTTGATTAGGGCAGGGAAAATGGAGTACGAGAAGAAGCTTGCAGGGAACATTAAGGCGGATTGCAAAAGTTTCTATAGGTATGTAAAGAGAAAAAGGTTAGTAAAGACAAATGTAGGTCCCCTGCAGTCAGAATCAGGGGAAGTCATAACGGGGAACAAAGAAATGGCAGACCAATTGAACAAGTACTTTGGTTCAGTATTCACTAAGGAGGACACAAACAACCTTCCGGGTATAAAAGGGGTCAGAGGGTCTAGTAAGGAGGAGGAACTGAGGGAAATCTTTATTAGTCGGGAAATTGTGTTGGGGAAATTGATGGGATTGAAGGCCGATAAATCCCCAGGGCCTGATGGACTGCATCCCAGAGTACTTAAGGAGGTGGCCTTGGAAATAGCAGATGCATTGACAGTCATTTTCCAACATTCCATTGACTCTGGATCAGTTCCTATCGAGTGGAGGGTAGCCAATGTAATCCCACTTTTTAAAAAAGGAGGCAGAGAGAAAACAGGGAATTATAGACCAGTCAGCCTGACCTCAGTAGTGGGTAAAATGATGGAATCAATTATTAAGGATGTCATAGCAGCGCATTTGGAAAATGGTGACATGATAGGTCCAAATCAGCATGGATTTGTGAAAGGGAAATCATGCTTGACAAATCTTCTGGAATTTTTTGAGCATGTTTCCAGTAAAGTGGACAAAGGAGAACCAGTTGATGTGGTATATTTGGACTTTCAGAAGGCTTTCGACAAGGTCCCACACAAGAGATTAATGTGCAAAGTTAAAGCACATGGGATTGGGGGTAGTGTGCTGACGTGGATTGAGAACTGGTTGTCAGACAGGAAGCAAAGAGTAGGAGTAAATGGGTACTTTTCAGAATGGCAGGCAGTGACTAGTGGGGTACCACAAGGTTCTGTGCTGGGGCCCCAGCTGTTTACATTGTACATTAATGATTTAGACGAGGGGATTAAATGTAGTATCTCCAAATTTGCGGATGACACTAAGTTGGGTGGCAGTGTGAGCTGCGAGGAGGATGCTATGAGGCTGCAGAGTGACTTGGATAGGTTAGGTGAGTGGGCAAATGAATGGCAGATGAAGTATAATGTGGATAAATGTGAGGTTATCTACTTTGGTGGTAAAAACAGAGAGACAGACTATTATCTGAATGGTGACAGATTAGGAAAGGGAAGGTGCAACGAGACCTGGGTGTCATGGTACATCAGTCATTGAAGGTTGGCATGCAGGTACAGCAGGCGGTTAAGAAAGCAAATGGCATGTTGGCCTTCATAGCGAGGGGATTTCAGTACAGGGACAGGGAGGTGTTGCTACAGTTGTACAGGGCCTTGGTGAGGCCACACTTGGAGTATTGTGTACAGTTTTGGTCTCCTAACTTGAGGAAGGACATTCTTGCTATTGAGGGAGTGCAGCGAAGATTCACCAGACTGATTCCCGGGATGGTGGGACTGACCTATCAAGAAAGACTGGATCAACTGGGCTTGTATTCACTGGAGTTCAGAAGAATGAGGGGACCTCATAGAAACGTTTAAAATTCTGACGGGTTTAGACAGGTTAGATGCAGGAAGAATGTTCCCAATGTTGGGGAAGTCCAGAACCAGGTGTCACAGTCTAAGGATAAGGGGTAAGCCATTTAGGACCGAGATGAGGAGAAACTTCTTCACCCAGAGAGTGGTGAACCTGTGGAATTCTCTACCACAGAAAGTAGTTGAGGCCAATTCACTAAATATATTCAAAAGGGAGTTAGATGAAGTCCTTACTACTCGGGGGATCAAGGGGTATGGCGAGAAAGCAGGAAGGGGGTACTGAAGTTTCATGTTCAGCCATGAACTCATTGAATGGCGCTGCAGGCTGGAAGGGCTGAATGGCCTGCTCCTGCACCTATTTTCTATGTTTCTATGTTTCTTCACTGTTGAATCGCATATGTAATCTGTTGTCCACAGGGGAGGTACTGCAATCTACAAGACTCGACATTTAAAAGCTAAAGTTATTTTTTTTTTAACCATTTCTTTCTCAGCTTGCAAGCAGAAGAGAACGGGTTCTGGAAAAATCTCGAAACAGCCCGGGGAAAGTTTCAGTAGGTAAGGTAGAAACAGCGCTAGTCGATCGAAAAAGGTTCCTGAAGGTTCTTATGTGATAAGATTAGAAAAAAAAAGCGCTAATCAATCGAAGGTTCTTATGTGATAAGAGTTAATTGTTTTTAATTAGGAAAAGGTTCTTATGTGATAAGAGTAGGAAAAAAAAAGAAGCGCAATCGATCAAAGGTTCTTATGTGGTAAGTGTTAGGGTAATGGAACCATAAGTTTTATCAGTTTTATAAGTTTTATTGGGATAAGTTAAGGACTCGGTCTGTAGTGGCGTACAATGCAGACTGAGAATTGATTATTTGTTTAGATAGAGTTTAAACGTTATGATTTGTGTACTCGTGTGAATATTGTTTGTCCTAGTTGTCCTTGTTATACTGTTGTGTGCAATACCTTTGTGCGACATTGCCATTAGAGAAACGGGAAGAGTCACAAGGGAAAATTGTGATTTGGAAAAAAAAAACAAGGATTGATTAAGAAAAGAAACAGTAACTGATTGATCAACTACGGTTGGTTCGTGCCAACATATCTCACACACCCAGACTGAGCCCGAATTAAGAGCCTTTTTAGGCCACGTAACGGCCAGGAGAAATGGGCGTAGAGAGCTTGGTTGGCCGAAAGGATTGTGAGATCAGAAACTGTGGAAAATCTTAATCATCCAGAATGGGGGCTGGAGCAAGTAAACCACCACCAAAAGGGACCCCAGCCCATTTTATGCTCCAGAATTGTGGTCAGTCTTCAATTGACCACCTAAGAGAATGGGTAAAGTGGACTAAGGGTGAAAACAGGCCATTTCCACCCGATGGTTCATTCAATTTAGAGAGAATAACATGTCTAGAAGAATGCCTTATAGACCCAGGTAGAAGAGGTAAAAAGAAAGTGAATTGGTCAGCGTTTGGAGATTGGAAAAGGGAAGCTGAGGAACGACACGAGAAGAGCCTAAGAGTTAGCAAGCAGTGTACTAGAGGGAGAAAGCAGGTGGATGAACGAGTAGAGCAGGTGAATCGCCCTCGACATAGCAAACATCCATCTGTTATGGTTGCTAAAGAGACAAAGGCACACTCACCAAGTGCCCCTAAGGGTTGGGAAAAAGATGAGGATGAGGAATGGGACGAGGATTGGACTCCCTACAGCCATCGACCACCGCCGTATGTTCCACCCCCGGGGGGCGCTCCAGGCCAACAAGGAGGAGACGATCCTCGGGCCGGAGCACAGGGAAATGGGGTAACACCCGCTCCCAACGATGCAGGTGCAGCTGCAGGAAAAATAGATCAGTCACAAGGAAATCAATACCATGACGGCCCTGCAGGTGGCACACGAAGTCTTACCTGTGGACAAGGGCCCGGTGCCCTGGAGCCATCATCATCTGCATACCCAGTAAGACTTTTTCCCAGTCCACTCTCTGGGGGGGCTCCGGTCCCTATTTATCGACCATGGTCACCAAGTGAGTTAAGAATAATTGTGGAAGGATTGGCAGACCCTAAAACCAATATTGAAAAGGCCATAGACCAGTTAAAAGTGATCATCTTGTGCCACAAACCCAGTATATTAGATGGTCAAATCTTACTGAAAGCATGGTTAAAGGACACGAAATTTGCCGAACTTGAGCCAAAATTCAAAAATTTAAAAACCCATCGAGAGGCTCCAGATGCAGATCCCAGTACGAAGCCAGGAGAGGGGTTCTGGGAAAGATGTTGGGAAGCCTTACATTCGGTATTCCCAAGAAAAACGAATTGGTCCAAAATTATGGAAACTACACAAAGAAAGAAGGAGGATGTTGAGGATTATGTAGAAAGAGTGCAAGAGATCATGAACCAATGTTCAGGCATGAAAATAGAGGAGGTAGAAGCTCCTATGATCAGTGCCGTAGTAAACGGGCTACGACCCGAACTCAGAGATCCCTTTAAACTAGTTTGTCTTGGATGGTGACAGGAATCGCTATCCAAGGTTGTATCTATGTTAAAGGACATACAAGAGCGAAATAGAGAATCTAAAAGCAAGGTCACCGTGTTTGTGGAACAAGCAGCTCCAACAACACCCACCCCGGTGACACCGTCCTACGGCCCCCCCCAGGGTAGAGGAAGAGGGCGAGGCAGAGGAGGAAATTTCAGGGGAAGAGGGAGAGGAGGTGCAGGGCGGGAACAATATGATACCTGTTACAATTGTGGTCAGATTGGACACTGGGCTAGAAATTGCCGGGCAAAACAGCAACAACCAAATTATGATTGGACTCAACAGGCAGGTAATAGAGCACCCCCTCCCCCTCCAGGACTCAACCCGTATGCGACCCAAGTCCAGGTACATGCTAGACCTCAGACTAATTTCTCTGTTCAAGATCCATTTGGATCACAGAATCAAAAGCAATTCGGCCAACAACCAAATTGCCCGTATAATGATCAATGACGCCCAATCCCAGACCCGAGTGCTGCGAACAAACAGCTACCCGTCGTTTCGTTAAATGCCATAGGAGAACCTGAAGTAAAAATACGAATACAAGGAAAGGATATCCCATTCCTAGTGGATACTGGTGCCACCTATTCGGTCCTTTCAAGGGAGGATACGAGGGGAATTCCCACTTCCACTAATCAAACCTCAGTGATTGGACTATCTGGACACACGCAGCAAATGTTTTTCTCCAACCCTATCAATGTACAATTAGAAGATTACGAAGATAGTCATTCATTCCTACTGTCTAATGAGGTTCCAGTGAATCTGTGTGGACGTGACCTATTATGTAAAATGAGTGCCGCGATCCTCTGTTCCCCAGCTGGTCTGGAGGTTCGAGTCCCCATAGATAAATGTGGCGCATATCCACTACTTCAACCACAACTCCCATATTGTATGCCTGGAAAAATTTGGACCCCACATTAAGTAAAACCCTACTCTATTTGGTTGGTTCATATTGGTGCGTAACAAGGTTAATCACAGACTACCTCAAATCTCAAACCTTGGGAAATTGGTACGAAACATTACACTGCACAGCATATTGTGACAACACGGGATCAGACGCTACAGCACAAATCTTTTATCAACCATTCCTGCACCAGAAACATCAATTGATGATCGAACAAATTTTTATCGGACCTGAAGGCATAGCGGCAAGGGTTGAATTATCCTCCCACAGTCAGAGCTTGTTTAGGGTTAAAGGGGGCGTTCCACACTGCACCCTTGCGGTTGCAGGCACACATAAACCCCAGGATTTAGGACGAATGGTTAAAAGAATGCAAGGATCCCCAGTGCAAGAGGAATGGCACACACTTAATGGAACTTTGGGGCAACATGAAAGGGGGGGAGGCTATTCTGTCAAGTTGAATGGGAAAATATACTTCGATGCTGTCTTAGAAGAAAGGATGCTTTCAGCCACTAGCTTCCCATTACAACAAAGCACAGCAGAACTTCTTGCTAAGGTTCCAGAGCAACTATGGTCTACACACGCTAATGAAGTAGGAAAGATGCTCACCGCCCAACCATATAAGGTAGCGATCAATTCAACCGCCCCACTCCCCAAGAAGCCCCAATACCCTTTGTCCCCAGCCGCAGAACAAGGTATCGAGCCAGTCATTAAGTCCCTGCTGGCCCAGGGAATAATCGTTCCAACTAGAAGTCCATGTAACACACCGATCTTTCCGGTGCAGAAGCCCAATCGTGACAAATGGAGATTTGTCCAAGACCTACGAGCTGTGAATCATTCTGTATTCCCAACTTATCCGGTGGTACCCAACCCGGCAATTATATTTGCCAGTATTCCGGCATCCTCAACGTATTACACAGTAATTGATTTGTGTTCCGCATTTTTCACAATACCCATTCACCCAGAGTCTCAATTCCTGTTTGCCTTCACGTATAAAGGGCGCCAATATACGTGGACAAGACTCCCGCAGGGATTTACCGAGAGCCCTACTATATTCTCACAATGCCTAAAGAGGGATCTGGAAGATGTAATTTTACCAGCAGGTTCTACACTTGTGCAGTATGTTGATGACTTATTGCTTGCCTCACCCTCCAAATTGGCCTGCGAAATGGACTCCCTTGTGTTATTTAAAAGCCCTGGCCTCGAAAGGACACAAGGTGTCAAAGGCAAAGTTACAATTTGTCTCAGAAAAGGTTCGGTATCTCGGGCACGAATTGGTCAGAGATACGAGACAATTGACACAAGACCGAGTAAAAGCAATCTGCTCTGCCCCACTACCAGTAACCAAGAGAGAAATGAAACACCTCCTCGGCATGACAGGATACTGCCGGCAATGGATTATGAGTTATTCCAAGATCGTTAGACCACTGTTAGACATGTCCATGCCCGCACTACCAGAGAAGTTGATTTGGAATGAGGTATCCCGGAATGCTTTCCAGAACTTTAAACAGTCCCTCACTTCAGCACCCGCCTTGGGATTACCAGATTACACTAAGCTATTCAACTTATTTGTGCATCACAAGTCGGGTTTTGCACAATCTGTTTTGACTCAGTTACATGGGGACAGGCAGTGGCCGGTAGCGTATTTCAGTACCCAACTAGACCCAGTGGCACGCGGACTACCAGGATGTCTTCCTTCGTTGGCAGCAGCTTATTATGCTATGCAACAGGCTCAGACAATAACTCTAAATCATCAGACCATTTTGTATATCCCACACTCTGTCGAGATTTTACTTACTAAGTGTGCCACCCAACACCTAACCTCCGCAAGAACCACTAAATATGAGGTCGAACTGTTATCAAATCCGAACCTTATCATCAAAAGATGCACTACCTTAAATCCAGCCACTCTACTCCCTACGGAAGACGACGGCGAACCCCATTCATGTGAAATGATAACCGAATTAGTGACTAAACCACGTATCAATCTAACGGATGTACCAATGTGTAACCCTGATCTAGTGCACTATGTTGACGGATCAGCCCTACGAAATGATAGGGGCCAACCTAGAGCGGCTTATGCAATTGTAACCCAGTTTAATGTTGTCGAAACAGCCTCTCTTCCAGACTCCTTTTCAGCCCAACAAGCCGAATTGTTTGTGTTAACTTGAGCCTGTATTCTGGCTGAAGGACAAACAGTTAATATCTACACTGATTCCAGGTATGCTTTTGGGGTATCACATGATTATGGACAAATTTGGAAGATTCGCGGGTACCTGACTTCTTCAGGAACCCCTATCAAAAATGCAGAACAAGTGGAAAATCTTCTGCGAGCCATTCAATGCCCCTTGAAACTTGCCATTATCAAATGCCAAGCACATACAGACCAGTCGAATGAGGTGGCACTTGGGAATGCCAGAGCTGATAATGCAGCTAAGTCAGCAGCTCTGTCAAAAGGGGGGATGCAGGTGTCATTCTTCCCACTAAGGAAAAATAATTGCTCAGATCCGCCACCCACTATTAATGATGTGCTGGCCTTTCAGACACAGGCCAGTACGGAGGAGGTGGTGACCTGGACGAAGGATCAATGTTATAAAAATCCAGAAGGAATATGGGTTCACCACGACGGCCGCGTGGTGGCACCCAAATCCTTACTTCCATGGATTGCCCGATGTGTTCATACATTCACACATGCAGGCAAAGGGGGAATGGCAGATTATATTTTGGCAACTTGGTATGCACCAGGTATTTCGGCAATCGCAAAACAAATCTGTGAAAATTGTGTTACCTGTCAGACAATGAATCCGGGTAAGACGGAAAAAGTAGAATCTACCTCCCACCCAAATCCAGTCGGGCCTTTTGTACATTTACAAATGGATTTTATTGAATTACCTATGTGTATGGGATTCAAGTATGTATTAGTTATTGTAGATGTGTTCTCTAGATGGATTGAAGCCTTTCCTTGTAAAAAGGCCGATGCCACTACTGTTGCTAAATGTTTGTTAAAAGAAATCGTACCGCATTTCGGAATCCCTGCTAAGCTTTCTAGTGATAACGGGTCACATTTCACGGGAACTGTTATAAGGGAAATGTGTAAAGCTTTATAGATTAATCAACGTTTTCATTGCAGTTATCATCCACAATCAGCTGGACTTGTTGAAAGATATAATGGAATGCTTAAAAATAAGCTGGCAAACCTATGCAATGACACTGGACTGAAATGGACAGAACTGCTGCCCTTAGCTTTGATGGTAATGCGATCTGCAACCAACAGAACAACAGGCCTGTCACCGCATGAGATAGTTATGGGACGTCCCCAACGACTACCTTTTACAGCACCATTTACTGCAAAACAAATGGACATCCACAAAATGGAGGAAAATATGTTGAATTATTATATTGCACTAACCAAATGTATTTCCAGCTTTCATTCACAGGTAAAGGAAGCTCAAGTCAAGCCAGCGGAAGGGAAGTGTCATAACCTGGAGCCAGGGGAATTCGTTTACATCAAGATTTTTAAAAGAAAAAGCAGTCTACAGCCAAGATTCGAAGGACCATACCAGGTCTTGCTGGCGACCAATACTGCAATCAAGGTAAAGGAAAGACCAACATGGATCCATGCATCCCATTGCAAACGGGCACCCGATCAGGAGGAAGGGAAGAAGGAACCAGAGGAACAGAAAAAGGAAGACTGAATAAGGAACTCTATGGACTATGGGGACTGATGGTGCTGGGCTTGACAGGGTTTTACTTTGCATTATTGATTACACCAGGGGTACAGACCCGCCACCGAAGGGAATTGCAAGTAAACGTATTTATGGCACTGAGTCATAGGTATGCTCAAGAAAGAAACTTGTCGAGTTGTTGGATATGTTCCCATGTACCTGTCCACTCCGAAGGGGGTATTCCCCTGAGATCTGTCCCCTTTAACGAATCAGAAATGGTACAACGGTTGATAGTGCAAAATAGGACAAACCTAACTAAGGGGCCAGAAACGAAGGAGCAAACAGAATGGAGGTCAGCAGGGTATAAACTTACAGCCTTCCAGGGATGGTACCAGCCCAATTATGATAATAACCGTCAGCCTCCCTTTCCTAAGCATTACTCCCAGAATAGGAAATCCTGAAGGTATAATATGCCTAGTGAGTAATGAGACTAAAGGACCAGAAATGGGACGCAGCAAGTGTTCCCAAATGACTAAATGGCAAGCCACAACTAATCCCACAGATGGAAGAAAAATAGCAACTGTTGGCTGGACAATGGTCCATAACAAAGCCCCAGGTGAAGGGTGGGAAGGTGAGACCACTCGAGTATGGATGGCGCGAAAGGACCAAGAGCTGACGTCCTATAATTGCACCTACTTTATTTGTGGCCATAAAGCCTACCCATGGTTACCAGCCAACTGGACAGGGTCCTGTTACTTAGGATATGTGGTACCCTTTATCAGATCAATAAAGACTCTAAGGGATGCCTATGGAAGTCATAGATTTAAACGGGATTTGACATGGCTAAACGGAATATTCAAGGTAATGGTGCCACCCTATGGAATAGCATCAACCGAATGGCAGTTACGGGAACTGGCTAACTTAGTCGAATCAGTAGCCAATGCAACTTTCCAAGCCTTTGAAGGGGTAAATGATGAAATGGTAGCTATTCGAACAGTGGCTCTCCAAAATCGTATGGCCTTAGATTATCTCCTAGCCAAGGAAGGAGGGACATGCGCATTAATAGGTGGAGAATGCTGTACGTATATCCCAGATAAATCAGAATCGGCAGTCTAGCTGAATACATCAGGAAAAAGGTAATAGAGTATAAACAGACAGTTGGCCAGGACGGTATCACCTTGTGGGGTTGGGCATCGGGATGGTTGGGATCCCTAGGGAAATCTGTGGTACAGGGTTTGATCATATTCCTGCTGATAGTCTTCGCCCTGTATCTATTATTTGTCGTCGTTAAGTGTTGCTGTGCCAGGGTGGGAAAAACTATGTTACCTACCGAGACCACGGCTAGAGTTATGGTAGCAACAACTGCTAAAGGCTCTTGTGTGGAAATGGAAATGGAGAGACTGTACAAGATCAGAATGGATTAAGTTGTCCTTGTGAAGGACAAAATGGGGGAATGTGGAAATGTATTTTTTATCTAAGCTGATACTACACGGTATTTGTGTGCCCTTTGCAATATATATAACAAAATGGAGTTCTGGTCCTTCCAGAACTTTCTGCATAAAAGCAGTCGGCTTGCACAAACAGCTAAACCTGGTTTGAGATGGCTGATGGCCATCAGACAGCTAGGAGACAAGTCATGCTGAGACAAGTACCCCCCCCCCCCCCATGGTGCTCTCCTATTGTCTATACGACACCAGTTCCATGCCACCCCACCCTTTTCGAAGTACTCAAACCACCAGCCATTATCTCTTGTAGAGATCTCATCCATTTGATGCAAAAAGATAACCGACTAGGAAACTGGACAATCCTGACACAATGCAAGACAGGTAATAGCTCATTACCACACTCTCATGGAGTAATGGCCGGCTGGCCAACTAATAACCCTGACAAAAGGAAATATCTGGAAACCATGTCAGGACAAGGATGTAGTAATTAACTCTTTATCTGTATTCACTGACGGCGAGACAGAGCCAATACACAGGGAGAGGCCATAACTTGGGTTTTACTGTATAAATATCTCGTGAAACTGTACCATTGCGGAGGTGTTCACTTAGCCATTGACTGAGTGTGACCTGTCCCTTGCTAGCAAGTAAATTAAAGAAACTTCTGCCGGAGCTGAAAGTGTCGGAGTCATTCTTTTCGGAGGTCGAGATTTCGACAGCGCCCAGGTGCTAAACAAATTCCTGCTGTTATTTGAGCCAGTCGTCGGCAACTTCACAGGCGCCAAAGTGCAGATCCATCTTGTTCCTGGGACACGGCCCATTCATCACAAGGCCCGAGCAGTCCATATATGATGCAAGAGAAAGTCAAAATCGAGCTGGACAGACTTCAATGAGAGGGAATCATATCGGCAGTCGAGTTCAATGAGTGGGCCAGTCCAATTGTGCCAGTGCTAAAGAGCGATGGGACGGTCAGAATCTGCAGAGATCAACCGAGTCTCGTTACAGAACCAGTACCCACTACCCAAAGCGGAGGACTTACTCGCAACGCTAGCAGGGGGAAAGTCATTCACCAAGCTAGACCTAACCTCTGCTTACATGACACAGGAGCTGGCTGAACCATCAAAGAAGTTGACGTGCATCAACATGCAAAAAGGGCTGTTCGTGTATCACAGATGCCCCTTTGGGATTAGTTCGGCTGCAGCCATCTTCCAGAGGAACATGGAGAATCTGTTGAAATCGGTTCCATGCACCGCGGTGTTCCAAGGCGACGTCTTGATCACCACCGAACACTTACACAACCTGGAAGAGATTCTAAAGCGACTGGACAGAGAGGGACTCAGGCTGAAACGCTCCAAGTGTGTTTTCCTGGCACCAGAGGTCGAATTTCTGGGGAGAAAGATCACGGCAGGCGGAATCAGACCCATGGACTCCAAGATGGAGGCCATCAAGAATGCACCCAGACCACAGAATGTGACGGAGCTGCGTTCGTTCCTGGGACTCCTCAACTATTTTAGTAAATTCCTACCAGGGTTGAACACACTGCTGGAACCCTTGCATTTACTGCTACGCAAGGGTGACGACTGGGTTTGGGGTAAATCTCAAGAGACAGCCTTTAATAAGGCCAGAAATCTGCTATGCTCTAACAAGTTACTTGTATTGTATGACCCATGTAAACGTTTAGTACTATCATGTGATGTGTTGTCGTACGGGGTCAGTTGTGTGTTACAGCAAGCAAACGTGTCAGGCAAACTGCAACCGGTTGCATATGAGTCCAGGAGTTTATCCAAGGCTGAAAGAGCTTACAGTATGGTTGAGAAAGAAGCGTTGGCATGTGTATACGGGATTAAGAAAATGCACCAATATCTATTTGGCCTCCGGTTCGAGTTCGAAACCGACCACAAACCGCTTACCTCACTGCTATCAGAAAGCAAAGGTACCAACACCAATGCTTCGTCCCGCATCCAAAGATGGGCACTAACATTGTCTGCTTATGACTATGTAATCCGCCACAGACTAGGCACTGAGGACTGCGCTGACGCCCTTAGTCGGCTGCCATTGCCCACCACCAGGGTGGAAATGGCGCAATCCGCAGACTTGCTTCTGGTAATAGATGCTTTTGAGAGCAAGGGGTAACCCGTCACGGCTCGTCAGATCAGGACCTGGACTAGCCAAGACCTTGTGCTATCACTAGTAAAAAGCTGTGTCCTCAATGGGAGCTGGTCGGCGGTTCCCAGGGAAATGCAAGATGAAATCAAGCTTTTTCACCAACGCAAAGTTGAATTGTCCACCAATCGGATTGTCTCCTATGGAGGAATAGCGTGATCTTGCCCAAAAAAGGCAGGGAAACATTTATACGCGACCTACACAGTACCCACCCAGGCATAGTCATAGAAACATAGAAAACAGGAGCAGGAGTAGACCATTCGGCCCTTCGAGCCTGCACCACCATTCAATATGATCATGCAACTTCAGTACCCCTTTCCTGCTTTCTCTCCATACCCCTTGATCTCTTTAGCCGTAAGGGCCACATCTAACTCCCTTTGGAATATATCTAACGAACTGGCCTCAACAACTTTCTGTGGTAGAGAATTGAACAGGTTCACAATTCTCTGAGTGAAGAAGTTTCTCCTCATCTCGGTCCTAAATGGCTTACCCCTTATCCTTAGACTGTGATCTCTGGTTCTGGACTTCCCCAACATTGGGAGCATTCTTCCTGCATCTAACCTGTCCAATCCCATCAGAATTTTATATCTTTCCATGAGATCCCCTCTCATTCTTCTAAATTCCAATGAATATAAGCCTAGCCGATCCATATGTCAGTCCTGCCATTCCGGGAATTAGTCTGGTGAACCTTCGCTGCACTCCCTCAATAGCAAGAATGGTCTTCCTCAGATTAGGAGATCAAAACTGCACACAATACTCAAGGTGTGGTCTTGATGAAGGCTATTGCCAGATCGCATGTCTGGTGGCCCGGCATTGACTCCGAATTGGAGTCATGCATACACCAATGCAACACTTGTTCACAGTTGAGCAACACATCCAGGGAGGCCCCCCTGAGCCTGTGGTGATGGCCCTCCAAGCCTTGGTCCAGGGTCCACGTAGATTTCGCTGGCCCCTTTCTAGGAAAGATGTTTCTAGTAGCAGTGGACGCTTAGTCAAAATGAATTGAATGTATAATGTCATCATGTACGTCCACTGCCACGATTGAAAGCCTTAGGGCCATGTTCGCCATCCATGCTTTGCCCAACGTCCTTATCAGTGACAATGGACCATGTTTCACCAGCTCGGAATTCAACGAGTTCATGACCCGCAATGGCATTAAGTATGTCGGGTCTGCCCCATTTAAGCCCGCATCCAACAGCCAAGCGGAACGGGCAGTCCAAATGGACGGGTCCTTGCAGACTCGGTTATCTAGGGTCCTGCTTATTGTGTTCTTAACACAGATGAGGCTGCACACAGGGAGGTTAAAGTAACAGTGACCTCAGTCTTTAATAAGACACTCCAAAGTGAGGAACGGGCCTTAGGGGCCGGCTTATATACAGTGCTCCCAAGGGATGCTGGGATCCCTTGGGACTTCAGGGGAAGCGCCCTTAGGTGACGGAATATGGGAGTGCATGCTTTACAGATACACAACATGACTCCCATATTCACTCAAAGTGAAAACTATTTACAAGGAGAGGCGGTCAGGAGTCTTTCTTTCCCTGGTGGACTGCCTCGGTACAAATGTCTGTTCTGGTGTGTTGGCTGTGCCCTCGCTGGGTTGGCGTGTTGTTGGCCCTGCAGGGCTGCTAGGTGAGCCTGGTCTTGCTGGGCTGTTGGGTGTGATGGGTTCGAGTTCCTGGTCCGGCGTGGTGTCGTTGATCCTTTGGGTGTGTGTTGTGGGCTCAAAAAAGGTGGTGTCTGCTGTGGGTTGTTCAGGGCAGTCTGTGAACCGCAGCCTCGTTTGGTCCAGGTGCTTTCTGCAAATTTGTCCATTGTCTAGTTTGACTACAAACACCCTATTCCCTTCTTTAGCTATCACCGTGCCCGTCATCCACTTGGGACCATGTCAATAGTTTAGCACATACACAGGGTCATTCAGATCAATTTCCCATGACACAGTGGTGCAACCATCGTTTACATTTTGTTGCTGCCGCCTGCTCTCTACCTGATCATGCAGGTTAGGGTGAACCAGCGAGAGTCTGGTTTTAAGTGCCCTTTTCATGAGTAGCTCAACCGGGGGTACCCCTGTGAGCAAGTGGGGTCTCGTGAGGTAGCTGAGCAGTACTCGTGACAGGCGGGTTTGGAGTGAGCCTTCTGTGACTCATTTAAGGCTCTGTTTGATGGTTCGTACTGCCCGTTCTGCCTGCCCATTGGAGGCTGGTTTAAACGGGGCCGAGGTGACATGTTTGATCCCATTGTGGGTCATGAATTCTTTAAATTCGGCACTGGTGAAACATGGCCCGTTGTCACTGATCAGTATGTCAGGCAGGCCATGGGTGGCAAACATGGCCCTCAGGCTTTCAATGGTGGTGGTGGCGGTGCTTCCCGACATTATTTCACATTCAATCCATTTTGAAAAAGCATCCACCACCACCAGGAACATTTTACCGAGAAACGGGTCCGCATAGTTGACATGGATCCTCGACCATGGTCTGGAGGGCCAGGACCACAAACTTAGTGGTGCCTCTCTGGGCACGTTGCTCAAATGAGCACATACGCTGCATTGCCGTACACAGCACTCTAAGTCAGAGTCGATCTGGCTATCGCTTTCATCATTACTATACCCGGGTGTGTGCTGTGGAGATCCGAGATGAATTTCTCCCTGCCCTTTTTTGATAGCACTACGCGGTTACCCCACAACAAGCAGTCTGCCTGAATGGACAGTTCGTCCTTTCGCCGCTGGAATGGCTTGATTGGCTCTTGCATTTCAACGGGGATGCTGGCCCAGCTCCCATGCAGTACACAGTTTTTTACTAGGGACAGCAGAGGATCTTGGCTGGTCCAAGTCCAAATCTGGCGGGCCGTGACAGGTGATTTATCATTTTCAAACGCTTCCATGACCATCGACAAGTTTGCAGGCTGCGCCATTTCCACCCCCGTGGTGGGCAATGGTATCCGACTGAGAGCATCCGCACAGTTCTCGGTGCCTGGCCTGTGGCGGATGGTATAGTTATACGCTGATAGCGTGAGTGCCCACCTTTGTATGCGGGCTGAGGCATTAGTATTTATCCCCTTGTTTTCAGCGAACAGCGATTTGAAGGGCTTGTAATCGGTTTCCAGCTCAAATTTGAGGCAAACAGGTACTGATGCATTTTCTTTACCCCGAACACACACGCTAATGCCTCTTTCTCAATCATGCTGTAGGCCCTCTCGGCCTTAGACAAGCTCCAGGAAGCATAGGCGACAGGTTGCAACTTCCCCGCAACGTTAGCTTGTTGTAATACACACCCGACTCCGTACGACGACGCATCACATGCTAGCACAAGTCTTTTACACAGGTTATACAATACAAGCAGTTTGTTGGAGCATAAAATGTTTCTGGCTTTCTCAAAAGCAATTACTTGTTTTTTTTCCCCATACCCAATTCTCACCTTTGCGCAATAACACATGTAGGGGCTCTAAAAGGGTGCTTAACCCCAGTAGGAAGTTACCAAAATAGTTGAGGAGTCCCAGGAACGACCGCAGCTCCATGACGTTCTGTGGCCTAGGCACGTTCCTGATAGCCTCTGTCTTGGCGTCTTTGGGCCGAATGCCGTCTGCCGTGATCTTTCTTCCCAAAAACACCACTTCTGTTGCCAAGAAGACGCATTTCGACCTTTTCAGCCGCAGTCCTACGCGATCCGTCACTGGAGGACCTCTTCCAAGTTTTGTAGGTGCTCGGCGGTGTCTCGACCCGTGACCAATATGTCGTCCTGAAAGACCACCGTGTATGGTACCGACTTGAGTACCATATTTCTCTGGAAGATCGCTGCAGCCGACCGAATTCCAAACAGGCATCTGTTGTAGATGAACAGTTCCTTGCGCGTGTTGATACAGGTGAGGCTCTTCGAAGACTCCTCCAGCTCTTGCGTCATGTAGGCTGAAGTCAGGTCGAACTTGGTGAATGTCTTGCCTCCTGCCAGTGTCGCAGATAGGTCGTCTGCCTTAGGTAGCGGGTATTGGTCCTGTAGCGAGAAACGATTAATAGTTACTTTATAATCGCCGCAAATCCTGACCGTGCCATCACTTTTGAGTACTTGAACAATCGGGCTGGCACACTCGCTGAATTCCACTGGGGAGATGATGCCCTCGCGTTGCAGCCTGTCCAGCTCGATTTCCACTCTCTCCCTCATCATGTGAGGTACCGCTCGCGCCTTGTGGTGAATGGGTCGTGCCTTTGGGACCAAGTGGATCTGCACCTTCGCCCCAGAAATGTTTCCAATGCCTGGCTCAAAAAGGGAAGGAAATTTGTTAAGAACCTGGGTACATGAGACCTCATCGACATGTGATAGCGCTCGGATGTCATCCCAGTTCCAGCGGATTTTGCCCAGCCAGCTCCTTCCGAGTAGTGTGGGGCCATCGCCCGGGACAATCCAGAGTGGCAGTTCGTGCACCGTGCCCTCGTAGGTGACCTTGACCATGGCGCTGCCCAGGACAGTAATAAGCTATTTGGTGTACGTCTCAGTTTCGTGTGGATTGGGCTCAGGGCTGGTCTGAATGCCTTGTTGCATCACAGTCTCTCAGACATCTTTTTACTCATGACGGATTGGCTAGTGCCAGTGTCCAGTTCCATGGCTACGGGTAAGCCATCCAATTTTACGTTTAGCATTATAGGTGGACATTTCATCGAAAATGTGTGCACCCCGTGTACTTCAGCATCTGCCTCCTCTCTCTGAGGCTCAAAATTGCTTTGATCCACCATGGACCGATCTTCCTCTGCCACGTGGTGGTTAGCAGGTTTTGTAGAGCTTGCAGCTCGTTTGCAAGCTCGTTGGAGGTGCCCCATTGTTCCACAGCTCTTGCAAACATACCCTTTGAAGCGGCATGAATAGGCTGAATGGAAGCCTCCACAACGTCAACAAGGTGTGGATTGCCTTGCATTCATCCTTTGTTGCGGATTCTGAGTCATCTGGGTCACCTGAGGCCTGCTGGCAGTTGCAGACTCGTGGATTCTGCTCTGTACATTTCTGCTCGCAAACACAATTCCAGTTAATTTATGAACATTGCTAGCACTTGTGTGCTGAGTGATTTGTTTGGTGTTATCACTGGTGGACATAAACGCCTGTGCTATCGCAATGGCTTTACTGAGGGTCAGTGTCTCTACAGTCAAAAGTTTTCATAGGATGGTCTCGTGGCCAATGCGCAGTACAAAAAAGTCTCTGAGCATTTGCTCCAGGTAGCTATCAAACTCACATTGTCCTGCAAGTCGCCTTAGTTCGGTGACGTAGCTCACCACTTCCTGACCTTCAGATCGCTGGCACATGTAGAACCGATACCTCGTCATCAGCACGCTCTCCCTCAGGTTAAGATGCTCCCAAACCAGTGTACACAGCTCCTCATACAACTTATCTGTGCGTTTCACTGGAGCCAGAAGATTCTTCATGAGGCTGTAGGTCGGCGTCCCGCAGACTGTGAGGAGGACTGCTCTCCTTTTTGCAGTGCTTCCTTCTCCGTCCAGCTCGTTGGCTACAAAGTACTGGTCTAGCCGTTCGACATAGGCTTCCCAGTCCTCACCCTCCGAGAACTTCTCCAGGATGCCCACAGTTTGCTGCATCTTTGCGTTGGATTCGCATTCTAGTCGCCAGTTGTTGTGTTCCTAACACAGATGAGACTGCACACAGGGAGGTTAATGTAACAGTGACCTCAGTCTTTATTAAGACACTCCAGAGTGAGGAACAGGCCTTATATACAGTGCTCCCAAGAGATGCTGGGATCCCTTGGGACTTCAGGGGATGAGCTCCCTGGTGGCGGAACATGGGAGTGCATGCTTTACAGATACACAACACTGCTCAGCTACCAGACGTGCCGACACTCGCTCACCGGGGTTCCCTTTGCAGAATTGTTATTGAAGAGAGCACTCAAAACCAGTGCTTAGTCCACCTGGATCTCAATGATCACGTAGAAACCCGGCGGCACAGGCATAACGTGTACCACGATCGCGCGGCGGCCTCGCATGACATTGAGGTTAATGATCCGGTGTTTGTTCTAAATTATGGTCATGGTCCCAGTGAATTGCTGGCACTGTCTTAACCAAAGAGGGGAATTATGTGTTTGTTGTGAAATTGTTGAATGGGCAAACGTGCAGAAAGCCCTGGATCAGACCAAACTGCGATTCACTGACAACCAAGAACAGTTTGAAGAAGACTTTACCATCTATGATCCACCAACACACACCCAACCAACAATTGACCTCACTGTCAACCACGAGGATAACCCACCATACCCGACAGTCCGATCAGACCAGCTGCGCTGCTTTGCAGGACTGATCCAACCAACTCACCCATGCCAGGACTTCAACTCAGGCGATCGACCCAGGAACACAGAATGCCACATCGCCTCAACCTATAAATAACTTGTGCTTAAGACTTTGGGGGGGGAAGTGATGTTTCGTATGTGAACCTAACCTATGTGTAAAACTTGCCACTAGGGGGCACACCTGTGGAAGGCCTATGGGTCACCTGTGTACCCTGGAGCAAGCAGGTATAAAAGGCAGTCCACCAAGCTGCTGCCTCACTTTGGAGTTATACTAAAGAGACCAAGGTCACAGTGGTTTGCGCTTACAACACAGTCTCGTGGAGTTATTCTGAACTTAACAGTCTTGGTCCATTCGCAAGGATTACCCAAGACAACTGGAGACCAGCTCTGCTGCACGGACCTAGTGCACACACGTATTGCAGTGCGGGCTGGTCCGTGCTGCTCCTGGGCCACTGGCCTGAAACTCACGCCTCCCCTGGGCCCCAATCACATCCCTCCACAGTCTCTCGCTGCTCTTTCGCTCCAACATCGCTGCTCCTGCTGTATCTGCCCATGCTCCAATCACCGACCTGGATTTTGATGACGTCACTCCTCACAGCCGTCGCCCTCCTGTACTAGCTCGCGCTGTACCTTGCAGTGGTACGTCTCCACGCTGCTCCCTAGGCCTCTGCACACCGCTCCTTTTATGGCCTCGACCTGCCGCTAATGTTCCCTTGCAGGGCGGGGCCTCCACGCTGCCCATGGCCGCTGCTCTCCGCTCCTTTTATGGCCCCGACCTGTCGCCGAGGGGGGTTATACATAATGACATTATAAATGCATTTGCAAAGATTTCCTTGTAAGTATTGTAAGAAAATGAGTTTATGATTTTGCGAGAAGTACAGAAGAAATCTCGAACAAACGCATTGACAATTGAATAGAGGCTATATTGAGAAACAGTCCCTTATTGATCGTGGGCCGAAGCCTGTTTTCTTACCTAGATTTTTAATTCTGTAGTCTCCGTGTGGGAAGAACCTAGAACTATGCCAAATATGTTAAACATATGTATCTGAAGCAAAAAACAAATACTCCCAAGTCTGAAAATTGCGTGTTACCGAGAAATTACCAAAACAAAGAAAAACTTTAAAATGGTTGCTATGGACTTTCTTTTGCCTAGCAACGGTGACATATCAGTGCTACTGCTAAAGTTTAAGCATGGATAGTCTAACTCCCTTTGGAATATATCTAACGAACTGGCCTCAACAACTTTCTGTGGTAGAGAATTGAACAGGTTCACAATTCTCTGAGTGAAGAAGTTTCTCCTCCTCTCGGTCCTAAATGGCTTATCCCTTATCCTTAGACTGTGACCCCTGGTTCTGGACTTCCCCAACATCGGGAACATTCTTCCTATATCTAACCTATCCAATCCCGTCAGAATTTTATATGTTTCTATGAGATCCTCTCTCATTCTTCTAAATTCCAGTGAATATAAGCCTAGCCGATTCAATCTTTCTTCATATGTCAGTCCTGCCATCCCGGGAATCAGTCTGGTGAACCTTCGCTGCACTCCCTCAATAGCAAGAATGTCCTTCCTCAGATTAGGAGGCCAAAACTGCACACAATACTCAAGGTGTGGTCTCACCAAGGCCCTGTACATCTGCAGTAAGACCTCCCTGTTCCTATACTCAAATCCCCTCACTATGAAGGCCAGCATGCCATTTGCTTTCTTTACTGCCTGCTGTACCTGCATGCCAACCTTCAATGATTGATGTACCATGACACCCAGGTCCCGTTGCACCTCCCCTTTTACTAATCTGTCACCATTCAGATAATAATCTGCCTTCCTGTTTTTGCCACCAAAGTGGATAACCTCACACTTATTCGATACTATACTGCATCTGCCATGCATTTGCCCACTCACCTAACCTGTCCAAGTCCCCCTGCAGCTTCCTAGCATCCTTCTCGCAGCTCACACTGCCACCCAGCTTAGTGTCATGTGCAAACTTGGTGATATTACATTCAATTCCTTTGTCTAAATAATTAATGTATATTGTAAATAGCTGGGGTCCCAGCACTGAAACCTGTGGCACCCCACTAGTCACTGCCTGCCATTCTGAAAAGGACCCGCTCTTTGCTTCCTGTCTGCCAACTAGTTCTATATCCACGTCAATACATTGCTCCCAATATCATGTGCCTTAATTTTGCACACTAATCTCCTGTGTGGGACCTCGTCAAAAGCCTTTTGAAAGTCCAAATACACCACATCCACTGGTTCTCCCTTATCCACTCTGGTCTTGAACATTTGACATCTGGCCTGGTTCACATCTCTGCATCCACTCTGCCCATAGAGTTCGCAAGTGTATGCCTCTAGTTCTTCACAAAGGGATTGTGAAACAGTAAACAAGGTCCCTAGCTTCTCAAATGTCGAACAGTACTCTTTGCTGACGATCAGGACTTTCGCGGATTTCACCTTCCTCATTCCACATAGAGCACTCACTGAATCACATCCTGAAAAGCAGTGAAACCCTGTGAGAGCAGTACATACATCTTTCCCAAAGTGATCAAAGATGCGATGTACATCTATTGTACACGTGTTGTTTCCTGTGTGAAAGTACAGCTTGGCATCAATGTCCTTGCAGAACACCAAGCACAGTACACATACATCAGTGTCAGGACTGTTTATGATGACGTGCTCACTGGAACTGGCAGCAAATGCGCTGTGAAGCAGTAGTCATGTGTCGGCTTCTTCCTGGTTGGAGAACAGTGCTGGGATTGGTACCATCTCCAGATCTGTTTTGCTGTCATTCTGACGTGTAGCATGACACTCACTTCCGTGTCCAACAAAGAGTGTAAAATCATCAATAATCTCCTTTGCAGACTTGCACCATCTTTCACAGAGGAACGGGAGAAGATTTTCCTTGTTGAAACTGCAAGACAGACATTTTGTCCACTGCTTTGGAATTTTCTGGTCAGGGGAGAAGATTTTGGTGATTTGCGTTCCTCCAACTGACCGCCGACCCCTTTCACCACTTTCGATGCTGTTGGTCTTGTAACTGTCTGGAACAAAGTGGATCAATCTGGACTTATCCACCTTTGCTTGTCTCACAAGAACGTTCAGTACTTGGTCAGCAAACTGTCCAAATGTTGATTGTGGTTTCATGACTTGAATCAATACCATAGCATCCCACACCCATGTTGAACCACTTGGGATCCCATCAATGGTAGGGGATGGGTTGACTGACTCCTCGAGAAAGTGTAAGCGCTTGGCTTTGTTTGTCCTGATGAGGGATCCATCATGATTAGCTAGAGGCAATGGTCCTAACGTATAAACTAGCATCTCCTCAACATCCACTTTTCTCACTGTTCCAACAACTATTCATCTGGCAAATAAGTTCCGATCTGCTTTCAGAGCAATCTCTCTACCCTTTACTTTCATTATGGTAGATTTTCCTGAGTCCTTGACAGTCTTTAATTTCATCTTCTTGACAGGATAATGAAAGCTAACATCTTGGTTTTGTAATTGCTTCTGACAAAAATTCATGAATGCTTGCTCTCCCTTTTCCTCGGCCTCTGTAAGGTCTTTAACTACAGGTGCTGATGCAACGTGACCTGATGTAATGTGATACAACTGATCTGTCTCCAAGGAAGGGTCAAAAGGATTAACCATATTCTGTATGGTGTCGATGACATTCCTCACATCCTTTTCATCATGCTCCCTTCTTGCCTTGTCCAAGTCAACGCGAGATCTTGTTGACATTCGATAACCAGCCTTCTCTTGACATTCTCTGCTTATAGCAGCCCTCTCATGCGGTCGTCCCTTTCTTGCTTCTTGGCTCTGTCGATCTTGGATTTATTAGTGAAACACATGTAGCACTGCCGATGATATCCAATTGAATGTGAGTCTTTCTGGTGCAATACCAACCCCAGATCTAAACTTTCGATGGCATTCTTTGCAATTTTAGCTTCTCTAGTTCCAGTAAATTTCCACTGATGAACACTCATGAAAAGTTTTATCCAGCGAGAGTCCGAAAAATAAATTATGTTGCCTTTGGCTCCGCAACTATGTGCATGTAGCACACCATTGTTTCGGTGAATGCAGTTACTGACTTTAATCGATCTCGTACAGAGATCGTGATTGGCTGATTTTGCGGTACTGACAAATACAACAGTTGTGATTGGTCATTTAAGTAAATTGCAAGTACGTCATCTCTCTGGGTTTTGACGAGATTTCTGCCTATTTTCTAATGAAAATTTCTGCAAAATGCTCACTTTTTGAAGATGGGAACATTCATTTTTGTGATAAGTGGTACCTGTTGTGTATCTGTAAAGCATGCACTCACATGTTCCGCCACCAGGGAGCGCATCCCCTGAAGTCGCAAGGGATCCCAGCATCCCTTGGGAGCACTGTATATAAGCCGGCCCCTAAGGCCTGTTCCTCACTCTGGAGCGTCTTAATAAAGACTGAGATCACTGTTACTTTAACTTCCCTGTGTGCAGCCTCATCTGTGTTAGGAACACAATAACTGGCGACGAGTATATGAATCCAATGCAAAGATGCAGCAAACTGTGGGCATCCTGGAGAAGTTCTCGGCGGGTGAGGACTGAGAAGCCTATGTCAAACGGCTAGACCAGTACTTTGTAGCCAACGAGCTGAACGGAGAAGGAAGCACTGCAAAAAGGAGAGCGATCCTCCTCATGGTCTGCGGGGCACCGACCTACAGCCTCATGAAGAATCTTCTGACTCCGGTGAAACCCACAGACAAGTCGTATGAGGAGCTTTGTACACTGGTTCAGGAGCATCTTAACCCGAGGGAGAGCGTGCTGATGGCTCTACACGTGCCAGCGATCTGAAGGTCAGGAAGTGGTGAGCTACGTCGCCGAGCTAAGGCGACTTGCAGGACAATGTGAGTTTGATGGCTACCTGGAGCAAATGCTCAGAGACTTTTTTGTACTGGGCATTAGCCACGAGACCATCCTACGAAAACTTTTGACTGTAGAGACACCGACCCTCAGTAAGGCCATTGCGATAGCACAGGCGTTTATGTCCACCAGTGATAACACCAAACAAATCTCTCAGCACGCAAGTGCTAGCAATGTTCATAAATTAACTGGAACTGTGTTCGCGAGCAGAAATGTACAGGGCAAAAACCACGAGTCCGCAACTGCCAGCAGGCCTCAGGTGACCCAGATGTCTCAGAGTCCGCAACAAAGGATGAATGCAAGGCAATTCACACCTTGTTGGCGTTGTGGAGGCTTCCATTCAGCCTATTCATGCCGCTCCAAAGGTATGTTTGCAAGAGCTGTGGAACAATGGGGCACCTCCAACGAGCTTGCAGACGAGTTGCAAGCTCTGCAAAACCTGCTAACCACCACGTGGCAGAGGAAGATCAATCCATGGTGGATCAAAGCAATTTTGAGCCTCAGAGAGAGGAGGCAGATGCTGAAGTACATGGGGTGCACACATTTTCGACAAAATGTCCACCTATAATGCTAAATGTAAAATTGAATGGCTTACCTGTAGCAATGGAACTGGACACTGGTGCTAGCCAATCCATCATGGGTAAAAAGATGTTTGAGAGACTGTGGTGCAACAAGGCAATCAGACCAGTCCTGAGCCCCATCCACACAAAACTGAGAACATACACCAAATAGCTTATCACTGTCCTGGGCAGGCCTACAGCATGATTGAGAAAGAGGCATTAGCGTGTGTGTTCGGGGTAAGGAAAATGCATCAGTACCTGTTTGGCCTCAAATTTGAGCTGGAAACCGATCACAAGCCCTTCACATCGCTGTTCGCTGAAAACAAGGGGATAAATACTAATGCCTCAGCCCGCATACAAAGGTGGGCACTCGCGCTATCAGCGTATAACTATACCATCCGCCACAGGCCAGGCACTGAGAACTGTGCGGATGCTCTCAGTTGGCTACCATTGCCCACCACGGGGGTGGAAATGGTGCAGCCTGCAAACTTGTTGATGGTGGCACAGCCCGCAGACTTGTTGATGGTCATGGAAGCGTTTGAAAATGATAAATCACATGTCACGGCCCGCCAAATTAGAACTTGGACCAGCCAAGATCTTCTGCTGTCCCTAGTAAAAAAACTGTGTACTGCATGGGAGCTGGGCCAGCATCCCCGTTGAAATGCAAGAGTCAATCAAGCCGTTCCAGCAGCGAAAGGACGAGCTGTCCATTCAGGCAGACTGCCTGTTGTCGGGTAACCGCGTAGTGCTACCAAAAAAGGGCAGGGAGATGTTCATCTCGGATCTCCACAGCACACACCCGGGTATAGTAATGATGAAAGTGATAGCCAGATCCCACGTGTGGTGGCCCGGTATCGACTCTGACTTAGAGTCCTGTGTACGGCAATGCAGCGTATGTGCTCAGTTAAGCAACGCGCCCAGTGAGGCACCACTAAGTTTGTGGTCCTGGCCCTCCAGACCATGGTCGAGGATCCATATGCGGGCCCGTTTCTTGGTAAAATGTTCCTGGTGGTGGAGGATGCTTTTTCAAAATGGATTGAATGTGAAATAATGTCGGGAAGCACCGCCACCGCCACCATTGAAAGCCTGAGGGCCATGTTTGCCACCCACGGCCTGCCTGACATACTGGTCAGTGCCAACGGGCTATGTTTCACCAGTGCCGAATTTAAAGAATTCATGACCCGCAATGGGATCAAACATGTCACCTCGGCCCTGTTTAAACCAGCCTCCAATGGGCAGGCAGAGCGGGCAGTATAAGCCATCAAACAGATTCTTAAACGAGTCACAGAAGGCTCACTCCAAACCCGCCTGTCCCGAGTACTGCTCAGCTACCGCATGAGACCCCATTCGCTCACAAGGGTGCCCCCGGCTGAGCTACTCATGAAAAGGACACTTAAAACCAGACTCTCGCTGGTTCACCCCAACCTGCATGATCAGGTAGAGAGCAGGCGGCAGCAACAAAATGTAAACGATGGTCGCGCCACTGTGTCACGCGAAATTGATCTGAATGACTCTGTGTATGTGCTAAACTATGGACATGGTCCCAAGTGGATCGCTGGCACGGTGATAGCTAAAGAAGGGAGTAGGGTGTTTGTAGTCAAACTAGACAATGGACAAATTTGCAGAAAGCACCTGGACCAAACGAGGCTGCGGTTCACAGACTGCCCTGAACAACCCACAGCAGACACCACCTTTTTCGAGCCCACAACACACACCCAAAAGATCAACGACACCACGCCGGACCAGGAACTCAAACCCATCACGCCCAACAGCCCAGCAAGGCCAGGCTCATTTAGCAGCCCTGCAGGGCCAACAACACACCAACCCAGCGAGGGCACAGCCAACACACCAGGGAAAGAAAGGCTCCCGACCGCCTCACCTTGTAAATAGTTTTCACTTTGACTTTAAGGGGAAGTGATGTTGTGTATCTGTAAAGCATGCACTCCCATGTTCCGCCACCAGGGAGCGCATCCCCTGAAGTCCCAAGGGATCCCAGCATCCCTTGGGAGCATTGTATATAAGCCGGCCCCTAAGGCCTGTTCCTCACTCTGGAGCGTCTTAATAAAGACTGAGGTCACTGTTACTTTAACCTCCCTGTGTGCAGTCTCATCTGTGTTAGGAACACAATAGTACCTAAACTAATATTGGTGTGAAAATGAAGTACTTCCACAGAGGGGACTACGGAAAAATATTTTTTTGAGACTCGGCCCAGGGTCTACTATATCTCTGTAATAAGGTATGAATCTAACTCTGGAATGCACTGAAGACATGTGAGACCTCCACCAGAAGCCCACGTCATACCAGTTGGACCTGGCACTGGGTGCAGTATAACTCGAGTCCGTGGCTGGTATTAATTGTGAAGGCTCGTCAGTTTTCTTCCTTCTCGCTGGTTAAGTGTCTGTTCCCCTTTATTGTTGATTAAAGACCCCAGAACCATTCAGAGGAATGTTGCTTGTCTCTGACTCAGTGACACAGTAGGAGGTGAGGTTTCAGAGAGGGAATAGGTAACCTCAGGGCTTCTGTAAAAAAACAGACAATGAAATCACACTCCAGCCTCTGGATGGCTCACAAGCAATGACATGGGAGACCTGCCGTTATCGCAAGAACATTGCGGCAAGAATTGGGCTGTTTTCAACTTGTGTGAGCGAGCATGTGATCATTTTAGACGCCTAGAACCAGGGGTCACATTCTCATAAGAACATAAGAAACAGGAGCAGGAGTAGGCCATTTGGCCCATCGAGCCTGCTCCGTCATTCAATAAGATCATGGCTGACCTGATCATGGACTCAGCTCCACTTCCCTGCCCACTCCCTATAACCCTTTATTCCCTTATCGCTCAAAAATCTGTCCATCTCCGCCTTAAATATATTCAATGACCCAGCCTCCACAGCTCTCTGGGGCAGAGAATTCTATAGGATTACAACCCTCTGAGAGAAGAAACTTTCCCTCGTCTCAGTTTTAAATGGGTGGTCCCTTATTCTAAGACTATGTCCCCTAGTTTTAGTTTCCCCTATGAGTGGAAATATCCTCTCTGCATCCACCTTGTCAAGCCCCCTCATTATCTTATAAGTTTCAATAAGATCACCTCTCATTCTTCTGAACTCCAATGTGTATAGGCCCAACCTACTCAACCTACCTTCATAAATCAACCCCCTCATCTCCGGAATCAACTGAGTGAGCCTTCTCTGAACAGCTTCCAATGCAAGTATATCCTTCCTTAAATAAGGAGACCAAAACTGTACGCAGTTCTCTAGGTGGGGCCTCACCAGTACCCTGTACAGTTGTAGCAGGATTTCTCTGCTTTTATACTCTATGCCCCTTGCAATAAAGACCATTTGCCTTCCTGATCACTTGCTGTACCTGCATACTCACTTTTTGTGTGAATTGCACAAGGACTCCCAGGTCCCTCTGTACTGCAGCACTTTGCAATTTTTCTCCATTTAAATTATAATTTGCTTTTCTATTTTTTCTGCCAAAGTGGATAACTTCACATTTTCCCACATCCTACTCCTTTTGCCAAATTTTTGCCCATTCACTCCCTTTACAGATTTTTTGTGACCTCCTCACAATTTGCTTTCCCACCCATCTTTGTATCATCAGCAAACTTTGCTACATTATACTTGGTCTCCTCATCCAAGTCATTAATCTAGATTGTAAATAGTTGAGGACCCAGCACCAATCCCTCGGCACCCCACTAGTTACTGTTTGCTAACCGGGAAATGACCCATTTATCCCGACTCTCTGTTTTCTGTGAAGCAGGTGCAAAATTCACAAGACACCCCGTCTGTGTTTGAGCTCATTCGAAAGGAAATGTAATTTGGGACTATCTACCGGAAAGGTTGGAACTCTAAAGTGCTTATGAAAGCAACTATGAACTTTAATAGAATTTTGGATTTTAAAAGACAAACTCAAGGCTGTGGGCGGACCCAAGGAACTAGCAGGAGGCAGTCTAATTAAATGAAGCTACCTGGGTGTGAGGACTAAGTTAACCTGTCTGGAAGAATGAGTATTCGAAAATCCTTCCCCCACAAGAAACATTTACATCACAAAATCACCCAGAGGTAGCTACCCATCAACATGGGTCTGGACAACCATTTCAGCATATACACCACAAAGAGGCCCAATCCAGCCTGTATGCGAAAGACTAAGCACAAAAGGACATTGCAATTACCAAACTAATATTTCCATCAGGAAACAGTTTTCGAACATCAACTCACCCAAAACATATCAACTTTTAACGAGCCCACCAAAATATTACAAAGAAGAACCAAGCCCGCCAAAATTATAGAAAGGATTTTGAACAGATTTGGTGCCAAGATTAGAAACACTGAAATCGTATAACTGGCCCCCGTTTTCAACAGAGTATGCCATACCACACCGGGTTGCTAAGTGGCTACAAGGTTACTACTACCTCAAGACAAGGAGAGAAACCAACGCGACAGTTGTAAACTAACTTCTCCAGCCTCGAAGTTCTGAAGTCCTGAAGGAAGGAAGAACATCACCATCGCAGCAGCGACCGACCACAGTCAACGTGGTATCAACGGAAAAACCACCGCGATCGACCAAACTCGAACAAAACTCCAGTGGGGAAAAACTGAAGAATCGAAAAGTTTCCACTCTACAAACTAATCCTGACTTACCAACGGGTAAAACATTACCTAACAGACTGTAGAAACCTATTTCAAACGAAGGAAACCAGGTACTTACCCCATAGATCCAAAACACACCTTACCGCATCAGCGAACTCAACCCAACTGAAGATTGCGCAGTTAGAAGTCTTCTCCGACATTCGGGGTACGGGAAGCAGACCCTACCACATCCAGCGAACCCCGAAACCGCGATCTACCGTTAACTGTCAAAAAGGATTGGTAAGCAGACTCCCTGCCTGCCCTGGAATCCAACCTAGCTAGAATTAGGTATTGGAAGGTGGGAGGTATAATATACTGTAACCCCCTTTGAATGTGTACTGTATGGTTCTTTATTAGAGTGATTTTAAATTTGACCTTGTACTTTTCCTTGTATTGTCCTTTATTAGAGTGATTGTAAGTTTGGCCGTGTATTTTCTTATTAGAGTAATAAGCCTGTATTACTTTGACTGTAATAAAATCGAAGTTCTTTTGCATCAAACCAGTGTCCTTTGCACTTTTGTCACACCCCCCAAATAAATCCAGAGTACAGAACCCAAGGGAGTGGGAGCGATTTGAAACCACTCAAGTTGGTCAGAAGGGAACCTGACCCCCTCATAGAGACCACCCCCCTTACATCTGTTAGTTAGCCAATCCTCTATCCATGCTAATATATTACCCCCAACCCCGTGAATTTTTATCTTGTGCAGTAACCTTTTATGTGGCACCTTATCGAATGGCTTCTGGAAATCCAAATACACCACATCCACTTATCCACCCTGCTCAATACATCCTCAAAGACCTCTATAGCAAATTTGTCAAAGATGATTTCCCTTTCATAAAACCATGCTGACTCTGCTTGATTGAATTATGCTTTTCCAAATGTCCCGCTACTGCTTCCTTAATAATGGGCTCCAGCAATTTCCCAACGACAGATGTTAGGCTAGCTGGTCTATAGTTTCTTGCCCCTCAGAATAAGGGGTCGGCCATTTAGGACTGAGATGAGGAGAAACTGCTTCATTGAATCTTTGGAATTCTCTACCCCAGAGGGCTGTGGAGGCTCAGTCGTAGAGTATATCCAAGACAGAGATCGATAGATTTATGGCTATTAAGGGAATCGAGGGATATGGGGATAATGCAGGCAAGTGCAGTCGAGGTAGAAGATCAGCCATGATCTTGTTGAATGACGGAGCAGGCTTGAGGGGCCGAATGGCCTACTCCTGCTCCGAATTCTTATGTTTTTATTTTGTGAGGGTCGCTAGGTAAATAATGAACCTTGATTTCAATTCTCTTGTTGAAAACAGGTAGTACTGTGCTGTGTCTTGATAATAGGGGTTCAAAGGTCATCTCATTGCACCATTCAACACCAACAATTTGGTGAAACATTAGTGACTTGATGTCACTGATTTCAATGGGATGGAAATGGGGGTTTGGGGTGGGGGAATGTGGGGGTTGTACAACGGGCGGGAGGTCCGCTCCGCAGGTTACTGCCCAGTTACCCCCAACCGTGAGACACTGATTCCTCCCAACACCTCCAACTCCCTACGCTCAAGCTCACATACACTTGCCATCTTTGTGCCTTTTTAAGTGGTGATGCAAACTGTGCACTTTTCAGCCGAGAAACTGCAGCTGGCAAATGTAATGGAGAAATGCTTAGTGCTGGATTTTCCGGTGCTGTCTGCCTCTGTTTTCACCCCGGAGGTGGCAATGGCGGCAGTGAGCTCTTCTGGGAGGGCGGTCAGCGTCCAGAGACCGCCAGGGTTTTCAGGGCCTATTTCGACGGAGCACGGAGCATTACCGCCCGGAAGAGGCGAGCCGGTGTGCAACATTCCTGGTTGCGACACTGGCTTGATTTTTGAGTCCTGCCTGATCCTTAGCGCTGCGTAGCGCCGTGCTGGAACCGCCTGTAAAAGCGGGTGGCCCGACCTATACCGGCTGCAGTGAGGTAAGTAATGCCCACCTCAGGTAAGTGTGATTGTATTTTCTTTTATTATTTTTTTAGATTTATGTTGTGATGGCGTGGGTTATGTATTGGGAATGTTTTTGGTGGGTTTTTTTAGGTTAATTTTCTCCCCAGACCTCTCTCAGAGCGCTCATAGGGCCAGCTCTTTAGCTCGGGATTTCCAGTTGCTCAGCCGGCCTCGCGCACTAAGAGATGTGTGTAATGTCTCCCTTAGCGCTCCGCCCCACACTCAGGGCCCAGCTGCCCAATTTTGCTGATTGAGACGTAAACTGTTCCCGGGCGCAAACTTTACTGCTCCGAAATGAGCAAAGCCGAAAATCCAGCCCATTATTTGCTCATATTCACTAGTTTGACATTGCTATTTGGTAGTGTTAGCTGTGGCTCAGTGGGTAGCATTCTTGCTTCTTGAAACAGAAGGTTATACGGGTTCAAGTCCCACTCCAGATGGTTGGTACAAGAATCTAGGGTGATACTTGAATGCAGTGCTGAGGGAGTGCTGCACCATCGTCATGGATGAGACGTTCAACTGAGGGGCCTGTCTGCTCTCTCAGATGAAAGTAAAAGATTCCATGGCCCTATTTCGAAGAAGAAAAGGGCAGGTATCCTGGGTCAATATTTATTCCTCAATCAACATCACTAAAAAACAGATTATCTGTCATTGCTGTTTGTGGGAGCTTGCTGTGCGCAATTGGCTGTCGCATTACAACAGTGACTATACTTTAAAAGTACTTCATTGGCTGTAAAGCGCTTTGGGATGTCATGAAGTTGTGAAAGATGCTATATAAATGCAAAATCTTTTCTTTATTCACTATTTTGACATTCTCCTCTTCACTATTTTAACACAGGCATTACATTATATGTAATGCTAAAATGGTGGACAAAGGGATATCATACATATGCATTCAGCATTTGCCCGCTAATATCGCTAACAGTAATTTCTCAGAGGCCTTTCTTATGTTGTGCAATTTCCACAATTGTCTGATGTGCTGTGTACACCCATTATGCAGTGCAACAGCACCATCTGCTGCTAGCAAGCGGTCACTACGCCCATGCTAATTTCCTACATTTCCATCACATTTCTGCAAAGTTCTAAGAATTGGTGATATTTAATCTTTCAGATTCAATCCACACTCTCAATGATTTGTTTCTAATACTTGAACCAGAATAGTTATAAATGTTGAGTGAAGTTTTGAATAAACCAAAATAAAAGCAGAAAATGCTGGAAATAGTCAGCAAGTCGGGCAGCATCTGTGGAGAGAGAAACAGTGTTAATGTTTCAGGTCGGCGACTCTTCGTCAGAACTGGCAACTTTTTTGAATAATCTAATATTGACTTAGTTGACAATTGTACAAAGATGATTAAATGATAATGATCTACATATAATTATATAGAGATTCCAACATGGCAACAGGCCATTCAGCCCTACCAATCCGTGTTGGTGTCTTTCCACCACACAGTCTCCTCTACACAGCCGTTCCCCAATCCCTTTATCATTCATTTCTTCAACCACCTATCCAGCCTATTCTTAAATATGAACATGGTCTCTGCTTCCCTCACTAACTGGTGGTGAATTCTCATCATCATCATACATCATAGGCAGTCCCTCGAAATCGAGGAAGATTTGCTTCCACTCTAAAAGTGAGTTCTCAGGTGGCTGTACAATGCAATACAGGAATCTGTCAGAGGTGAGACAGACAGTGATTGAAGGAAAGGGTGGGTGGGGAGTCTGATTTGCCGCCCGCTCCTTCTGCTGCCTGCGTTTAGTTTCTGCATGCTCTCGGTGACAAGAGTTGAGGTGCTCAGTGCACTCCCGGATGCTCTTCCTCCACTCAAGGCGATCTTTGGCCAGCGATTCCCAGGTGTCGATGGGGATGTTGCATTTTATCAAGGAGGCTTGAAGGGTGTCCTTGTAATGTTTCCTCTGCCCACCTGGGGCTTGCCTGCCGTGTAGGAGTTCTGAGTAGAGCACTTGTTTTGGGAGTCTCGTGTCAGGCATGCAAATTCTACAGCCTCACAAACCCCTGTGGGAAAGAGTATGCCGGCATTGCCCTCTTTTCTATTTATAATTAGTGTCAGCCAGTGGCTCTGTGGGTAGCACACTCGCCTCTGAGGCAGGAGGTTGTGGTTTCAAGTCCCACTCCAGAGACTTAAGCAGAAAAATCTAGGCTGACACTCTGGTGCAGTGCTGAGGGTGTGTTGCACTGTGAGAGGTGTTGTCTTTCAGATGAGTTGTTAAACCGAGCCCCCGTCTACCCTCAGGTGGAAGTAAAAGATCCCATGGCACTATTTCGAAGAAGAGCAGGGGAGTTGTGTCCTAGCCAATATTTATCCCTCAATCCACATAACAAAAACTGATTAACTGGTCATTATCGCATTGCTATTTGTGGGAGCTTGCTGTGCACAAATTGGTTGCCGCGTTTCCCACATTATAACAGTGAGTACACTCCAAAAGTACTTCATTGGCTGTAAAGCGTTTTGAGACATCCGGTGGTCATGTAAGGTGCTATATAAATCCAAGTCTTTCTTTTTCTCTTTATATGATTGCATAACCCAGGGGTGTAAAAATCAGACCCTGCTGTGATCTGAACTGGATATTGAGCCCTCATATGCCCTTCTCTAATCTATTCAAAGGCAGACGGAGAAAGACTTGGCGAAATGAGGTCACGGATATAAATTGTTAAGCTGCTTTATTAATTGAACGTGTAGAGGAACAATCAAAGCAAGTTTCATCTACTTAACTTGATCTCACTTCTCAAAAACATCAGCAAAATAATAAACCCCACACCCTGTCCCTTCCGTGGCCTGACCTACTGGTTTTTGGCATGCCTTTTTCTCCAAACAACTTCCAGTGGCAAAGGTCAGTCACTGTGCATTGTGAGTTGTGTCTCACAGACCTTCACTGCTCAATGACAGCTCCTTCTACAGTTTAATCTGCCACCTTCTTTTATGCCTCACTGAACAGATAACAATTACATTTAAACAAAAAGTGGTTTCAGACAAAATTCTTACAGGGCTTGACAGGGTAGATGCAGGGAGGCTGTTTCCTCTGGCTGGGGAGTCTAGAACCAGGGGTCACAGTCTCAGAATAAGGGGTCGGCCATTTAGGACTGAGGTGAGAACATAAGAACATAAGAACCTAAGAATTAGGAACAGGAGTGGGCTATCTAGCCCCTTGAGCCTGCTCCGCCATTCAACAAGATCATGGATGATCTGGCCGTGGACTCAGCTCCACTTACCCGCCCGCTCCCCAAAACCCTTAATTCCCTTATTGGTTAAAAATCTATCTATCTGTGATTTGAATACATTCAATGAACTAGCCTCAACTGCTTCCTTGGGCAGAGAATTCCACAGATTCACAACCCTCTGGGAGAAGAAATTCCTTCTCAACTCAGTTTTAAATTGGCTCCCCGTATTTTGAGGCTGTGCCCCCTAGTTCTAGTCTCCCCGACCAGTCTGCCTCTATCTTGTCTATCCCTTTCATCATTTTTAAATGTTTCTATAAGATCACCCCTCTTCCTTCTGAACTCCAACGAGTAAAGACCCAGTCTACTCAATCTATCATCATAAGGTAACCCCCTCATCTCTGGAATCAGCCTAGTGAATCGTCTCAGTACCCCCTCCAAAGCTAGTATATCTTTCCTTAAGTAAGGTGACCAAAACTGCACACAGTACTCCAGGTGCGGCCTCACCAATACCCTATACAGTTGCAGCAGGACCTCCCTGCTTTTGTACTCCATCCCTCTCACAATGAAGGCCAACATTCCATTCGCCTTCCTGATTACCTGCTGCACCTGCAAACTAACTTTTTGGGATTCATGCACAAGGACCCCCAGGTCCCTCTGCACTGCAGCATGTTGTAATTTCTCCCCATTCAAATAATATTCCCTTTTACTGTTTTTTTTTCCAAGGTAGATGACCTCACATTTTCCGACATTGTATTCCATCTGCCAAACCTTAGCCCATTCGCTTAACCTATCTAAATCTCTTCAGCCTCTCTGTGTCCTCTACACAACCCGCTTTCCCACTAATCTTTGTGTCATCTGCAAATTATGTTACACTACACTCTGTCCCCTCTTCCAGGTCATCTATGTATATTGTAAACAGTTGTGGTCCCAGCACCGATCCCTGTGGCACACCACTAACCACCGATTTCCAACCTGAAAAGGACCCATTTATCCCGACTCTCTGCTTTCTGTTAGCCAGCCAATTCTCTATCCATGCTAATACATTTCCTCTGACTCCGCGTACATTTATCTTCTGCAGTAACCTTTTGTGTGGCACCTTATCGAATGCCTTTTGGAAATCTAAATACACCACATCCATCGGTACACCTCTATCTACCATGCTCGTTATATCCTCAAAGAATTCCAGTAAATTAGTTAAACATGATTTCCCTTTCATGAATCCATGTTGCATTTGCTTGATTGCACTATTCCTCTCTAGATGTCCTGCTATTTCTTCCTTAATGATAGCTTCAAGCATTTTCCCCACTACAGATGTTAAACTAACCGGCCTATAGTTACCTGCCTTTTGTCTGCCCCCTTTTTTAAACAGAGGCGTTACATTAGCTGCTTTCCAATCCGCTGGTACCTCCCCAGAGTCCAGTGAATTTTGGTAGATTATAACGAATGCATCTGCTATAACTTCCGCCATCTCTTTTAATACCCTGGGATGCATTTCATCAGGACCAGGGGACTTGTCAACCTTGAGTCCCATTAGCCTGTCCAGCACTACCCCCCTAGTGATAGTGATTATCTCAAGGTCATCCCTTCCCACATTCCCGTGACCAGCAATTTTGGCATGGTTTTTGTGTCTGTCACTGTGAAGACCGAAGCAAAATAATTGTTTAAGGTCTCAGCCATTTCCACATTTCCCATTATTAAATCCCCCTTCTCATCTTCTAAGGGACCAACATTTACTTTAGTCACTCTTTTCCGTTTTATATATCGGTAAAAGCTTTTACTATCTGTTTTTATGTTTTGCACAAGTTTACTTTCGTAATCTATCTTTCCTTTCTTTATTGCTTTCTTAGTCATTCTTTGCTGTCGTTTAAAATTTTCCCAATCTTCTAGTTTCCCACTAACCTTGGCCACCTTATACGCATTGGTTTTTAATTTGATACTCTCCTTTATTTCCTTGGTTATCCACAGCTGGTTATCTCTTCTCTTACCGCCCTTCTTTTTCACTGGAATATATTTGAGGAGAAATTTCTTCTCTCAGAGGTTGGTGAATCTTTGGAATTCTCTACCCCAGAGGGCTGTGGAGGCTGAATCTTTGAGTACATTGAAGACAGAGATCGATAAGAGTTTTAATATTAAGGAAGTCAAGGGGTATGGGGATAGTGCAGGAAAGTGGAGTTGAGGTAGAAGATCAGCCATGATCTTATTGAATGGCGGAGCAGGCTCGGGGGGCCGTATGGCCTACTCCTGCTCCTAATTCTTATGTTCTTATGTTTGAGTTGTGTTAGTTCAGATCTCACATCCACACTATTAAAACTACGAACTACAATGCACTTACCCCTCCCTCTCACCACCCCTGTTGTTGTATATCACTTCATAATTAAATACAGAGCTCTCACACCATTGGCCGATTTAAAGATTCTGGTGCTGAAAATTCTTGGGGGTCAGAGGGGGACACATCCCGGCATGACTGGCGCGATGCGCCCACCCAAGACCACCACCACTGAAGCAAACTCAACACTCCCAAATGCTATTTCTTTCCAAATTCCACCACCTATATCCTGTCCCACACCAAATTTCGTCTTATCAGCATGTCAATGGTGACTATCCATCTTCACAAGCTGCACTCTGCAACGGTTCCGTGGTGTTGGGAGGCGGGGGGGGGGGTGGGGCAGCGGTGGGATTCGCAGTACTTAGGGAGTGCTGCAATGTCAGAAGTGTTGTCTTTCAGATGAGATGTTAAATGTTAAACTAATTAAATAAAATAATGGGAAAACAAGAGATGTGTTGCTGCTGCAATATGTGGGAGCTTCTGGACATTTTGGTCCAGGGCGACTACATCTGCGGTAAGTGTCTGCGCCTCGACAAACTTCGGCTCCGAGTTGAGGAGTTGGAGTCTGAGCTACAGACATGGCGAGACATCAGGGAGGGAGAAAGTTACCTGGACCTTTTGCTCCAGGAGGCAGCCACACCCTCTAGATTAAATACTTTAGAATTGACATGTGGTCAGGGACAGGAGGATGTGACTGCGAGTGAAGCAGGTACGGGGATCCAGGAGGTAATATTGCAGGAGCCTCAGTCCCTGCACTTGTCCAATAGATTTAAGGTTCTTGCAACCCTTGAGGACAAGTGTGCAGACTGCGGGGTGGATGAGCAGACTGACCAAGGCACCGTGGTGCAGAAAGCCATTCAAGTGGGGGGAGTAAAGAGGCAGGTGGTTGTAGTGGGGGACAGTATAGTTAGGGGGGATAGATAGGGATGCAACCAAGAGCGTGTATCCCGAAGGCTGTGTTGCTACCTGGTGCCAGGGTAAAGGACATCTCCTCCGGGCTGGAGAAGAACTTGGAGTGGGAGGGGAGGATCTAGTTGTCGTGGTACACGTAGGTACCAATGACATAGGTAGGACTAAGAAACAGGTTCTGCTGAGAGAGTTTGAACAGCTAGGGACTAAATTGAAAAGCAGAACCACAAAGGTAATAATCTCTGCATTATTACCTGAGCCACGAGCAAATTGGCATAGGGTCAATAGAATCAGGGAGATGAATGCGTGGCTCAGAGGTTGGTGTGGGAGAAGTGGGTTTCAATTCATGGGGCACTGGCACCAATACTCGGGAAAGAGAGAGCTGTTCCGTGGGGATGGACTACACCAGAACTATGCTGGGACCAGAGTTCTAGCGAATCGAATAACTAGGGAGGTAGACAGGGCTTTAAACTAAATAAGGGGGAGGGGGGAGGGGGGGGCGGAGGGAGGACGGTTGCAGTAGAGAGCAATCTAGAATGCTAAAGAGAAAAGAAAAGGAAGCAATGCAGGAAAGTGATTGTGGTAAGGATAACCAGATTATGTCAGGAAGGGACAGAGCATACAAACAAAAGAGTGCACTAACAAATAGGGTCCAGGTAAGAAAAAAATAGGGCTATAATACAAAATAATGTTAAAATGTCTAATAATGTTAAAAAGACAAATTTAAAAGCATTGTATCTAAATGCACGAAGCATCTGTAATAAGATAGACGAATTAACAGCGCAAATAGATGTAAATGAATACGATATAGTTGCAATTACGGAGACATGGTTGCAGGGTGACCTGGGTTGGGAACTGAATATCCATGGATATTCGATATTTAGGAAGGACAGGTAAAAAGGAAGAGGGGGTGGTGTGGCGTTGTTAAGAAAGGATGAAATCAGAGCAATAGTGAGGAAGGATATTGGCTCAGAAAATCAAGATGTAGAATCAGTCTGGGTGGAGTTAAGGAGCACCAAGGGGCAGAAAACATTGATGGGAGTTGTCTATAGGCCTCCAAACAGTAGTGGTAGTGTAGACGATGGCATCAAACAGGAGATTAGAGATGCATGTAGCAAGGGTACTACAGTAATCGTAGGTGACTTTAATCTCATATAGACTGGTCAAACCAAATTAGTAATAATACTGTGGCAGATGAATTTCTGGAGGGTGTACGAGATGGTTTTTTAGACCAGTATGTTGAGGAGCCTACTAGGGAACAGGCTATCCTAGATTGGGTATTGTGTAATGAGAAGGGGTTAATTAACAGTCTTGTTGTGCGGGGTCCTTTAGGGAAGAATGACCATAACATGATTGAATTTCTTATTAAGATGGAAAGTGAAGTTGTCCAATCCGAAACTAGGGTCATAAATCTAAACAAAGGAAACTACGAAGGTATGAATTGACTATGATAGATTGGGAAGATTCATTAAAAGACATGACGGTAGATAGGCAATGGCTAATATTTAAGGAACTAATGCTTGAATTGCAACAGTTATACAATCCTTTCTGGCGTAAAAACACAAAAGGAAAAGTGGCCCAACCTAACAAAAGAAATTAAGGATAGTATTAGATCCAAAGAGAAGAAAAAGTAGCAAGCCTGAGGATTGGGAACAGTTTAGAATTCAGCAAAAAAGGACCAAGAGATTGATTGAGGGGAAAAATAGAGTGAGAGTAAACTTGCAAAAACTGACTGCAAAAGTTTCTAGAAGTACGTAAAAAGAAAAAGATTAGTGAAGACAAGTGTAGGTCCATTACAGACAGAAACAGGAGAATTTGTAATGGGGAACAAGGAAATGGCAGAACAATTAAATAAATACTTTGGTTCTGTCTTCACGGAAGAGGACCCAAATAACGTCCCAGAGATACCCGGGACCCAAGGGTCTAGTGAGCAATAGGAATTAAAGGAAACGATAATTAGTAAGAAAATAGTGCTGGAGAAATGGGACTGAACATAAGAACATAAGAACATAAGAATTAGGAACAGGAGTAGGCCATCTAGCCCCTCGAGCCTGCTCCGCCATTCAATAAGATCATGGCTGATCTGGTCGTGGACTCAGCTCCACTTACCCGCCCTCTCCCCGTAACCCTTAATTCCCTCATTGGTTAAAAATCTATCTATCTTTGACTTGAAAACATTCAATGAGCCAGCCTCAACTGCTTCCTTGGGCAGAGAATTCTACAGATTCACAATCCTCTGGGAGAAGAAATTCTTTCTCAACTCGGTTTTAAATTGGCTCCTCCGTATTTTGAGGCTGTGCCCCCAAGTTCTGGTCTCCCTTACCAGTGGAAACAACCTCTCTGCCTCTATCTTGTCTATCCCTTTAATGATTTTAAATGTTTCTATAAGATCACCTCTCATCCTTCTGAACTCCAACGAGTAAAGACCCAGTCTACTCAATCTATCATCATAAGGTAACCCCCTCATTTCTGGAATCAGCCTAGTGAATCGTCTCTGTACCCCTTCCAAAGCTAGTATATCCTTCCTTAAGTAAGGTGACCAAAACTGCACGCAGTACTCCAGGTGCGGCCTTACCAATACCTTATACAGTTGCAGCAAGACCTCCCTGCTTTTGCACTCCATCCCTCTCGCAATGAAGGCCAACATTCCATTCGCCTTCCTGATTACCTGCTGCACCTGCAAACTAACCTTTTGGGATTCATGCACAAGGACCCCCAGGTCCCTCTGCACCACAGCATGTTGTAATTTCTCCCCATTCAAATAATATTCCCTTTTACTGTGATTTTTCCCAAGGTGGATGACCTCACACTTTCCGACATTGTATTCCATCTGCCAAACCTTAGCCCATTCGCTTAACCTATCCAAATCTCCTTGCAGTCTCTCTGAGTCCTCTACACAACCCGCTTTCCCACTAATCTTAGTGTCATCTGCAAATTTTGTTGCACTACACTCTGTCCCCTCTTCTAGGTCATCTATGTATATTGTAAACAGTTGTGGTCCCAGCACTGATCCCTGTGGCACACCACTAACCACTGATTTCCAACCGGAAAAGGACCCATTTATCCCGACTCTCTGATTTCTGTTCGCCAGCCAATTCTCTATCCATGCTAATACATTTCCTCTGACTCCGCGTACCTTTATCTTCTGCAGTAACCTTTTGTGTGGCACCTTATCGAATGCCTTTTGGAAATCTAAATACACCACATCCATCGGTACATCTCTATCCACCATGCTCGTTATATCCTCAAAGAATTCCAGTAAGTTAGTTAAACATGATTTCCCTTTCATGAATCCATGCTGCGTCTGCTTGATTGCACTATTCCTATCTAGATGTCCCGCTATTTCTTCCTTAATGAAAGCTTCAAGCATTTTCCCCACTGCAGATGTTAAACTAACCGGCCTATAGTTACCTGCCTTTTGCCTGCCCCCTTTTTTAAACAGAGGCGTTACATTAGCTGCTTTCCAATCCGCTGGTACCTCCCCCCCAGGGCCTGATGATCTGCATCCCAGAGTAATAAAAATGGTAGCCATGGAAATAGTAGATGCATTGGTTGTCATCTTCCAAAATTCTATAGATTATGGAACAGTTCCTGCAGATTGGAGGGTGACAAATGTAACCCCACTATTTAAAAAAAGGAGGGAGAGAGAAAACGGGGAATTATAGACCGGTTAGCCTGACATCAGTAATAGTGAACTTGCTGGAGTCTATTATAAAGGATGTGATAACGGCACACTTAGAAAATATCAACGGGATTAAACAAAGTCAACATGGATTTATGAAAGGAAAATCATGTTTGACAAACCTACTAGAGTTTTTTGAAGTTGTAACTGATAAAATAAATAAGGGAGAAGTAGTGGATGTAGTGTATTTGGATTTTCAGAAGGCCTTTGATAAAGTCCCACATAAGAGGTTAGTGTGCAAAATTAAAGCACATAGGATTGGGGAAATAGCATGGATTGAAAATTGGTTAACTGACAGGAAACAGAGAGTAGGAATAAACGGGTCTTTTTCAGGGTAGTGGGCAGTGACTAGTGGGGTACCACAGGGATCAGTGCTTGGGCCCCAGCTATTTACAATATATATAAATGATTTGGATGAGGGAACCAAATGTAATATTTCCAAGTTTGCTGACAACACAAAACTAGGTGGGATTGTGAGTTGTGAGGAGGATGCAAAGACGCTGCAAGGCGATTGAGATAGGTTGAGTGAGTGGGCAAACACATGGCAGATTCAGTATTATGTGGATAAATGTGAAGTTATCCACTTTGGTAGAAAAATATAAGGACAAAGTAGTATTTAAATAGTGATGGCTTGGGAAATGTCGATGTACAGAGAGAACTGGGTGTCCTTGTACACCAGCCATTGAAAGCAAACATGCAGGTGCAGCAAGCAGTTAGGAAGGCAAATGGTATGTTGCCCTTCATTGCAAGAGGATTTGAGTACAGGAGCAAGGATGTCTTACTGCAGTTATACTGTAGGGCCTTGGTGAGACTGCACCTGGAGTAGTGTGTGCAGTTTTGGTCTCCTTACCTAAGAGAGGAAATACTTGCCATAGAGGGAATGCAGCGAAGGTTCACCAGACTGATTCCTGGGATGGCAGGACCGTCGTATGAGGAGAGATTGGGTCAACTGGGCCTGTATTCACTTAGAAAAATGAGAGGGGATCTCATTGAAAGGTATAAACATATAAAATTCTGACTGGGTTGGATAGACTGGGTGCGGGGAGGATGTTTCCCCTGGCTGGGAAGTCTAGAACAAGGGGTCACAGTCTCAGGATACGGGGTAGGAAATTTAGGACTGAGATGAGAAATTTTTCACTCAGAGGCTGGTGAACCTGTGGAATTCTCTACCACAGAAGGCTGTGGAGGCCAAGTCACTGAATATATTTAAGGGGGGGATAGATAGATTTCTAGAAACAAAAGGCATTAGTGTATGGGGAAAAAACAGGAATATGGTGTTGAGATAGAGGATCAGCCATGATCATATTGAATGGTGGTGCAGACTTGAAGGGCGAATGGCCTACTACTGCTCCTATTTTCTATGTTTCTATAAACTGAGGCCCCGTCTGCTCTCTCTGATGTAATAGATACCATGGCACTATTTTGAAGAAGGGCAGGAGAGCTATCCCCAGTCTCCTGACCAATATTTACCCCCCCAATAAACAGAATAAAAAAAGAGATTATCTGGTCATTATTGTATTGCTGTTTATGGGAGCTTGCTGCTGTAATTGGCTGCTGTGTTTCCCACATTACAACAGTGACTACACTCCAAAAAGTACTTAATTGGCTGTAAAGTGCTTTGAGACATCCGGTAGTTGTGGAAGGCGCTATACAAATCCATGGGGGCTAGAACCTCCACTTTTGTGCTTATCGCCCAAAAATGGACATTATTTGCGGCGTGGGCATAAAAAAAGGGCTTTCAGATCGTCGGCTTCTCGCCCATTCTCAAAACACCTAGTTTACATTTTTGAAAATGGGCGTTACCACGAGCGATATCAAATGGGCGTCAGCGTTAAATTTTTCTGACCTTCTGCCATAAAATGTGGCCGTCCTTAGCAACGGCATGGCAACGCTCGATTCCCGCGATTCAGGAGGTCAAGGGTCATTTATGACATGCGCAGAAGAGGAGACCGAGTGAGAGGGAGCTCAGAGGCACTGAAAGCGTGTATGGCTGTGGTGTGTGCTTGTCTGGCTGTTGTGGGAGGAACGACGGAGATTCACCAGCAGCAAAAAGCAGCAATAAGCACCAAGAATATAGTTGGCACCAAGTTTTTGTCCAACAAATAAGATATAAAATGGAAGGGATGGAGGAGGCCCTGGAGCTGGTAGCCAGGAACACTGGTCCCGGAGCGCCACACTGCACTCCAAGAGGTCGCACCCCCATTGCCAACCACACACCGAGAGCCAGCAGCAATATCTTGCTTATGGCTCGGAGCACACTCTCACCTCGGGACCGTCCTCTCCCGTATCCGTCAAAGCAGTTCTTCGGCTGTCACCCGCCCCGCCCTCCCCCCCCCCCCCATGAAGCATCGCCTGAGGATCTCCTCGGCCAGGTGGCTTGGAGTCAGGAGGGTAAGCGGTAGGGGTGGGGAGGGGAAGCAGTGGGGGGGGGGGGGGGAGGGTTGGTTTGTACAGAAATACTGATGATTTCAGATGAATATTTGGTTTAAATAGTTTTTATTTAACAAAACCTTGCAGCACATTGGCTCAGATAGCTGCACCATTACACGCTGGTGATTCCTTATCAAAGGGTATAATCACACATAACGTTAATTAACTTAAGCTTTAACTGTCACCAAGGTGATGTCCACCGTTGATGTATGACCTGCACACTCAGCAGTGTGTCAGCCATGTAAATAACACCAACATTCTTTCAGGCAAAGCGCTCATTGATGAGCTCCTGATGTAAGGCTCTTGCAGCTATCATGCCACCAGGGGTCCTTTCATGCGGTCTACAGGGGGTGAGGCATGGCTTCAGCGTCAGCCTGATTGTCTGGCCCGATGTCAGCGTCCACCTCCTCGTTCTCCTCTTCCTCTCTCTGGTGAGGTGGACTGTCAGACTCATCAGGCAATTCTTGTCCCCTCCTGATAGCCAAGTTATGTAGAATGGAGCAGACCACCACGAATTGAGTTACCTGCTCAGAGTCGTATTGGAGCTCGCCTCCTGAGTGGTCCAGGCATCTGAAGCGCTGCTTCAGCACTCCAATGGTTTTCTCCATGATATTGCGAGTTGCTCTGTGGCTCTCATTGTATCGCCTCCTGGCCTCGGTGTGGGTGTCATGCAGGGAGGTCATCAGCCAGGTGGTGAGGCCATATCCTTTGTCTCCAAGCATCCAGCATTGACCTTGTGGCTCATTGTTAAACAGGGCTCTCACGCAGAATGTGTGTATCATGGATGCTGCCCGGAAATTGAGCATTCACTGCCAGTATAATTTGCTGGTGGTCAACAACCAGCTGGACATTCAGGGAATGGAATCCCTTGCGGTTCCTGAAAACCTCAGCATCCTGAAAAGGTGCCCGCATGGCAATGTGCATACAGTCTATTGCTCCCTGCACCTTGGGGAAGTTTGCAATTCTAGAGAATCCTAGAGCCTTCTCACTCTGTGCCTCCCTGGTCATAGGGAAGCTGATCAAGTCCCTCCTGCATGCGTACAAGGCTTCAATAACCTGTCTAATGCAGCATTGTGTGGCATACCGAGAAAGTCCGCAAATGTCGGTAGCTGTGGCCTGAAAAGAACCCGAGGCATAGAACAACAGTGCTGCGGTGACTTTGACCTCGACGGACAGTGCAGTACTGATGGTGCTGGCAGGCTGCAGATCTGCCCTTATCAGCTGGCATACCTCAGTGATAAACCTCTTTGTGGAAGCGCAGTCTCTGAAGGCAGGTGGTGTCGGGGCAAGTCGAAGTAAGAATGCTTCTCCTTGTACTTGCGGGGGGGTGTAATGTCTGGTCCTCCTCATCAGTCTGTCAGTTCGTACATTGGACACATAATGCAGTGCGGCGTTCCTTCATCGATGTTGAATCTGTTGCATGTATTTGGTCACCAAGAGAGTGAGAAAGGACCGGCTCCACTGCAGTAGCTCTCTGTTTTCCACCGATTGTTCACAAACAATGAATGTCCTGACGAACACACCTCTTCAATTCCAATCGGCCACAGTGTGGTCAAGATGTTTTCAGAGATGTTCACATCAACTCCAACGACCTGCAGAGTACATCCGAACTCCGCCGAGGTTGAAGCACAAGCAGCCTTTTAAAGCAAGCGACATGTGATCTACAACATGGCGTCCATAACGCTGTGATTAGTTCCAGTTAGTTCCACTTTTTGTGGGCGGTTTTTTGAGAGATCGATATTGTGGGTGAAATGTGGCCGTTAGTTTGGGCAAATATGCTCTTTACGACAAAAAACAGTTGCCGGGTGTTAATATTGAATCTCGGCGTTAATTCCGTGCAGAAAGTAACGCTGGGCGATATTATTGGTGTTGAATTCGCCCATTCTGCTGATTCCACCCAAAAAATGTGGGCGGGCAGTAATATTTTTTCTTGGCGTTAAGCCCATTGGGAAAATAACGCTCAGCGATAAGTTTCTGAAAAATGCCCGCCAGTTTCCATTTTGTGCCAAACTGGGCGATATACATCATTTCAGCGGTAAAATGGGCGTTAAGCAGGCAAAAAAAGTGGAGGTTCTAGCCCCATGTCTTTCTTTAGTGTCCAAAAATCTAACAATTATAGTCTTGAATATAGGCAACGACTGAGCATCCACAGCTCACTAGGTTAGACCCTTTGTAAGGTGACCACATTTAGGTAGTTTAAAAAAAAAATCCAATTTTTCTTTGGGGAGACCAAGCCACATTATAGAGGAGGAGTGTTGGGCCCAATTTAGTTCATCCATCCAGAGTGACCCCATTGCAATTTGAAACAATAAAATAAAATAAAATAAAATAAAGATTGGTGCATGTTGCAGGTTAACCATTTCTTCCTCAGAACACACGACCGGTAGGAGTGAACAAATGTTTTGCAGCTAGCGCCCTACACAAGGTAGGTTTCATTGGCTCGGTTTTGTGTAGGAATGTATTGAATGCATAAAATCCTGCACTGGAGTGATACTTTCTTTATTAATTGAAAATCTAAGTAGCATGTTCTCCATACAGTGCTGGAATACTATTCCATTATCGAGTTGTGGCAGTACAGATCTCTTAAAACATTAAAAGAAACTCGTCATTCCGTTTAGAATCATAGAATGATTATAGCACAGAAAGAGGCCATTCGGCCCATCGAGCCTGTGCCGACTGTCAGCTAGCCCCATTCCCCTGCCCTTTGCCCGTAGCCCTGCAATTTCTTTTCCTTCAAGTACTTATCCAACTTCCTTTTGAAAGCCACGATTCAGGCAGTGCATTCCATAGCCTAACCACCCGCTGAGTAAAAACGTTTTTCCTCATGTCGCCTTTGGTTCTGCCAATCACCTTAAATATGTGTCCTCTGGTTCTCTACCCTTCCGCCAATGGGAACAGTTTCTCTCTATCTGCTCCGTCCAGACCCCTCATGATTTTGAACACCTCTATCAGATCACCTCTCAACCTTCTCTGCTCTCAGGAGAACAACCCCAGCTTCTCCAGTCTATCCACGTAACTGCAGTCCCTCATCCCTGGAACCAGTCTTGCACATTTTTTCTACCCCCTCTCTAAAGCCTTCATATCCTTCCTAAAGTATGGTGCCAAAATGGCCTACTCCTGCGCCTATTTCTTATGTTCTTATTCCTTGATCATTGCTGGGTCAAAATCCTGGAATCCCCTGCCAAGAACATCACCACTGGGACTGCAGTGGTTCACACCCCCTAACTCAGTGCAATTAGGGATGGCCAACAAAACTGGCCTTGCCAGCATCCCACACATCCCGAAAACAAATCTTTAAAAACTATCCGGTCTATTTTCTGTTGAACCTAAATCTACAAAGAGTATTTTAGCTATATCTTGGCCGCAAATTACCCAAATTTTAACATTCTCACACTGAGCTACAAATAACAGAAAAGGGATATGTTTGGTATCTGTCACTTCTATAAACTGTTCTTCCAGTTTTGGTTGCTAGAGCTGTTTCAACTTTTGTATGTAATGTAATTAGGTTGTGTTATGTAATAAACGATTTGGACTCGGGAATCAGAAGTACAATTTCAAAATTTGCGGATGGCACCAAATTGGGGGGTATAGTTAATACTGAGGAGGACTGCGACAAAATATAAGGCATTAATAAACTTGCAGAATGGGCATGTAATTGGCAAATGAATTTCAATACAGATAAGTGAGAGGTGGTGCATTTTGGTAGGAAGAATAAGGAGGCCACACACCCCTTGGAAAATACAAGTCTAAATGGGATAGATGAGCAAAGGGATCTGGGGGTACAGATATACAAATCACTAAAAGTAGTGACGCAGGTTCATAAGGCCATTAAAAAAAGCAAACCAAGCACATTTCTAGAGAGATAGAATTGAAAAGCAGAGCAGTGATGTTAAACTTGTATAGAACCCTGGTTAGACTACACTTGGAGTACTGTGAATAGTTCTGGTCTCCATATTATAAAAAAGGATATAGAGGCACTGGAGAAGGTGCAAAAAAGATTTACATGGATGATGCCAGAACTGAGAAGTTATACTTATCGGAAAAGACTGAGCAGGCTGGGGCTCTCTTGTCCAGGAAAGAGAAAGCTGATGGGTGACCTGATGGAGGTCTTTAAAATTATGAAAGGGTTTGATAGGGTAGACATAGAGAAGATGTTTCCATTTGTAGGGGGAGACCAAAACTAGGGGCCATAAATATTAGATAGTCACAAATAAATCCAATAGGGAATTCAGGAGAAACTTCTTTAGTGGTTAGAATATGGAACTCACTACCACAAGGAGCAGTTGAGGCAAATAACATAGATGCATTCAAGGGGAAGCTTGATAAACACATGACGGAGAAAGGAAAAGAAGGATATGCTGATGGGGTGAGATGAAGAGGGGTGGGAGGAGGCTCGTGTGGAACATAAACACCGGCACGGACCAGTTAGACCCAATGGTCTTTTTCTCTGCTGAACATTCGATGTAACTCTATGTGTCAGCTGTGGCTCAGTGGGTAGCACACTCGCCTGAGTCAGTAGGTTTTAGATTCAAGTCCCACTCCAGAGACTTTGCACAAAATCTAAGTGGACACTGAGGGAGTGCTGCACTCTTAGAGGTGCCATCTTTTGGATGAGGCGATAAACATGATGCTGCAGCCATCATGAGTGTGGGGCAGGCTTGTTGGACTAGTTGGTCTTTTCCTGCCTGTCCATTTCATATGTTTGTAAACTAAGATCCCATTTACCCTTTCAGGTGGATGTAAAAGTTCCCATGGCACTATTTTGAAGAAGAGCAGGGGGAGATATCCCGATGTCCTGCCTAATATTTATCCCTCAACCGACATCACAGAAACAGATTATCTAGTCATTATCACGTTGCTGTTTGTGGGAGCTTGCTGTGCACAATTTGGCTGCCGCTTTTCTTACAGTGCAACAGTGACTACACTTTAAAAGTATTTCTTCTGCTTTGAAGCACTTTGCGACATCCTGAGATTATGAAAGGCGCTTTATATAAATGGAAGTTCATTCTTTCAGATTGATTTTCAGTGTTTCAATGCCTAGACATTCAGTGCAATGCCAATGGTTCAATGGCTATGAACATAAATTTTAAGAATTTTAAGACTTGACTATTCCAACGCACTCCTGACTGGTCTCCCACATTCTACCCGACGTGAACTAGAGGTGATCCAAAACTGGGCTGCCCGTGTCCTAACTCGCACCAAAGCGCCTGCCACTTATTCCGACAGGGAAAGCAGGCGTCACGGAGAAGCTGCCGGGACAATATGTCTGAGGGGGGGAGCAGGTGGGCAGTTAAATTATTTTCCCATAATGCCTCTCTCCAAGATGCTGGACACTGCTGTTCAGCTGCCTTGGCTTTTCTGTAACATTTCGGGTGGTCCAGCTGACCTCCCCTTTAGGCGCTGGGATGCCGATTTCCTAGTGCCAGAACTTCACCAGCACTCCCGCGATAGCGCCCCAAGAATTAGGGTTCACACCGTAAGAGGGGGGTGGAATGGTTTCCTTAGTGCTCCGTTCCCCTCTTGGGGTACTAAAAGTGAATATCCCGGTTGGAGGCGGTAAACATTGCCCAGCACTAACGTTAGCGACCAGGCAGTATAAACACCTCAATGTGGGTGGCATCGAATTTCAGCCCCAAAGATTTGCATTTACATAGCGCCTTTCACGGCCACTGGACATCCCAAAGTGCTTTATAGCCAATGAAATACATTTAGCGTGAAGTCACTTTTGTAGTGTGGGCCAATTTGCGCACAGCAAGCTCCCACAAATAGAAATGTGATAATGAGCAGATAAACTGTTTTTGTTATGTTGATTGAGGGATAAATATTTCCCAGGCAGCAGAGCTGGTCTCCAGTCGTCTTGGTTAACCCTTGCCACTGAACCAAAACTTAGCTCTGTCAAGCCCGTGTGGTGGCTGATGTGCAATGGCCACTACACGTTAAAAAAAAATCCACGCACAGGCATCTTCCACCCTTCAAGATGCAGTTCGGCACCCGAAATGTCAGGTCCTTCACTGAAACACCTGTGAACTCATCCCTTTTTGGCGTGGAAGCAAGTCATCCTCGTTTCGAGGGACCGCCTACGATGATGATGATTTTCCAGGACAACTTTAGAATCAAACACACTGAGTGGGCAGATTTAGACTTTGTGCGATGTTGTAAAACAGGTGATAGTGAGTCGACAGTCCCATTTCACATGGCTCCCGACTTTTATTTCCATCAAAGTCACAAATCAAACAAAGTCAAACTCCCCCATGGCAGAACCGACAGTTCAAACTCCAGCTTCGGATACAACCTCGATTACCCACATTGCAAACACTGAACACAACAGCGCTATTAAATAACTACCGTATATACTCGCGTATCATGCGACTTTTGAAGACCTAAATTGTAACCTAAATTTGGGGGGTCGCATGATACGCGAGATACAAAATTTGCGGGTGTGAAGTGCTGGCCAAGATTAGGCTGTTAGGCTGTTAAGCAGACCGTATCCACGCTGAATCTCGGCAGGTATCTCCTGGGCTGGATTGCAGCCTCTATTGTCACTTGTACTGTATCTTTGCTGTGGTCTAGAGATCGCCACCCACAACTCCCTCTGAAGTTTGCTGCATTATTAGAGGCTTTAACAATCAAATCTCCATCTATCTCAGCCCATGCTTCTTTTACCCGCAAACACAGTAGAGGCAAATCCGGAGCCTTCATATTCCCTCCCTTCGTAAATGATTTCTCTCCTTCCATCATCCAGTCATTCCATTTCTTTCTTATATTTAAATGGCTTATTAATGGATACGTCAAGTGGCTGAACGACACTAGTCAAGCCAGCTGGAATGATTGCTATATCGGTGTTCGATTCGCGAACAGCTTTCACAACAGAATCCACTCGATGTTTCATGATTCGGTTGTTAAGGTCTGTATTCGATCGTTGTTATGTGTTAGGGTACTTGTTACGTGTTGGGTACTTGTTAAACTTGTTTGAAAGCCTAGCCTAGTGGCATCTGGTATCTCAAAAAAGTGACTCGCATGATACATGAGATATATGATAAAATCATGTTTTGGGGACGAAAATTTAGGGGTCGCATGATACGTGAGATCGTAGGATACGCGAGTATATACGGTAATCGCTATAAAGGAGTGTGCTGTACAGTAATCATTTGATCTGACCCACAAAGTGAAGTGTGTTCCTTTCACATCCTGTACAGTTTTATTATTAGATCCTGTTTTGTTACAGCACAGCCTGCCTTCTCAATGCAATGAGTTTGCATAGGGAAATTAAAATTAGGGAAAGGTAAACACAGTATTGCCGTGCATTATATATACTCTATATACTCTACTCTGAGCTACATCATGACAGGCGAGCCCCAGGAGGGTAGAGAAAACGCTTCAAGGACACCTCAAAGCCTCCTTGAAAAAATGTAACATCCCCACCGACACCTGGGAATCCCTGGCTCAAGACCACTCAAAGTGGAGAAGCATCCGAGAAGGCACCGAACACTTTGAGTTTCTTCTCCGGGAGCACGCAGAAGCAAAGCATAAAGCGGAAGGAGCGTACAACAAATCAAGCCCCCCACCCACCCGACCCTTCAACCACCACCTGCGACAGAGACTGTAGGTTCCACATCGGACTCATCAGTCACCTGAGCACTCATTAGAGTGTGGAAGCAAGTCATCCTCGACTCCAGGGGACTGCCTAAGAAAGAAAGATATATTCTATTAATATTCAACTTAACTGCAAACACAGTCGTTGTTATACTGTTGAAATCAACTTTTAAACCGAAAAATAAAGTGCGTGAAAGACTATGGCAAAAGGAGTTATTTTATTTTCGAAGTATCAAAGATATTTGAGACGGACTTTCACTGACAGGCTCAGACCCACTGCACAGTACATGTAGAAAACCCCAACAATGAAACCCAGCCACAATGTGTTTTCCCTTTCAGTGAAAAGATAAAAAAATAATTTATACAACAAAATGACTTCAGGCTAAACTCGCAAGAGAAACTTTCTTTGTCCTGATGGAATTAAGATGCGTTTTGCTAGGAGAGTGTTACAAAAATCAATGAGTACACCTCAAGGAATTTAAAAAAAAGAAACTGCTTTTGCCCATCCTACATCTTGTTCCAATATTCGAAACACCGATTGGAGGTGCGCACAAGCAAGGAATGGGACAAAAGCAACCACGCCTTTCACAAGGGGTTCGCAAGAGGAGTGTAGGAATACAGGTACAACGTCTCAAATCCGGCTGTTCGAAAATCGGACATTTTTGAGGAAATCCCATGTGATATTCAGTAAAATAAAATCCGGATTGTCCAAAAACCGGCGGGGCAGACTAGTTATGGGCTTCGCCGCTATGTTTTAAATGGCGTTTGATCAATCCCCGAGCCTTGCCGGTCCTTTTATCTATTCAAATAAGCCTAAGACAGGCTACCGATTTTATTGATTTTCTTGTCCGAAATCCGGAAAAATCCGAAAACCGGCACGGTCTCGGTCCAGAGGTTGCCCGGATTTGAGATATTGTACCTGTAGCAAGAAAGACCATCAATTTCAGAAAATACTGAACAAACAAGTACCCAATCCCCCACGTTACAATAGATGAAGTATGGAATAAAGTACTCCCTGGAGATTTTTCTATTTAATGTACGGTACAATCTCAATTAACTGCAAGGACTTCCAGAAATAATCAAGAAGTTGGATCACAGGAGTGCATCTGCCAAAAATCCAGTTGCCACAGCACAATAATCAGCCATTCAATGGGTGGCCACTCAGCAGCATAGAAGGGTTCCCTTAAATAGACCGGCTTTCCATGCTTGGTGAAGTCGGCGGCAGCTCCCGTTGAGACTGGCACTGCGGTAGCTGCTGAAGCGATCGCTGGGAGTGAGTAAGCACATGGTGCCTTTAGTGTTGACCTCTGTCGCTGGCAGCAAGGGCTCTCAGGCAGGTAGGTGGGCGGTCTGGAGAACTTGGAGCCGGTCAGATCAGCAAATATAGGCCGACCGTTCCAGCGGACTATCCATCTTACCTACGGGTGGGGGGGGGGGGGGGTGCTATAAAAAAGGGGGAGTGTTATCATGAAATCTTGATGGAGAATGGAAATTGGCAAACAACCATCTGGTTCCCCTCCACCACCGGCAGACAATGAAGCTTCCACTCTACATTAAGTCTAACCGAATACCCCTTGTTCTTTTTAGACTCCGGCTTCATTCTTCTCTCGGTTTTTATTTAGCGTCTCGTCTTGCACTTTCTTCATCTCTAGTCCCTTCACCCAGGTGTATGCAAAGGAGCCGAAGAGGACCATCAGGTTACTAGTCCACCAGAAAAAGGTCTTGACCTCTTCGTAGTAAGACACTGCCAGAACAGTTTGTGCACAAGCTTTGGCAGTGCCAGAGACGTTGTGGGTCAAGGGGCTGGTGAATTTGATCTGCAGCCCCGTGACGTACCCGATAGCAAAACCAAACACCCCTCCCAAGACCATCACACCCCAAAAGCTGATGCTGCTCATCTTGTCAAAGTTATAGATTGTTTTTAGTTCCCCGTTGATTGCAATTAATGGCATAAACAGGATGCAAGCGTTGACATTGTTGTAGTAGGTTAGTCTCCAGATGCTGCCATCTACAGCCGGCAGAACCTTCTTTGTGTATATTGCATTCAGGGACACACAGAGACTGGCAATCACACCAAACATTACTCCAGTCCAGGACAGGTTGCCCGCTGCCCCTTCCTGATTTAATCCCAGGCAAAAACCACCTGTGGGAAAGAAATGACAGATACCATAAACAACAGGCAGGAAAAGCTACATTTTTAATATTCAGCTAGCATCCTTCTATTACTTAAAGCATTGGCTTTTTTGGTTATGGTGTGGCTAACACAATACTGGAAATGACAGCAAGTTACAGTCCTTTAAGCTCGACTTGGATTCCAGCCAGTTAGTTTATATTGACAGAAATAATAGCTGGCAACTTAAAAAAAAATTTTGTTCAGGGGAAGTGGGCGTCGCTGGCAAGGCCGGCATTTATTGTCCACGAGAAGGTGGTGGAGAGCTGCCGCCGTGAACCGCTGTCGTTCTTATTATTGTTTTCTATAGTGGTTTGTTGCAACTGAGACATACTAGGCCATTTCAGCAGGCAGTTATGGGTCTGGAGTCACATATAGACCAGACCAGGTAAGGGTGACAGATTTCCTTCCCTAAAGAACATTAGTGAACCAGATGGATTTTTATGACAATCTGGTGTTTCATGGTTACCATTACTGATACTAGCCTTTTATTCCAGATTTAAAACAAAACATTTAACTGAATTTAAATTCTCCAGCTACCTGGTCTGACACAACCCGTATTACCTTTGGCCACAGAGGGGTGGTAGGAAAAAGGCTGACATTTCGTACAACAGTATTTATGTGCTCGTTCAGTGTCTTGCAATGCTCACTGAAATTCACTGCAGACTGGAATGGGCTTGGAGTGCATGTGCTTAAATGCATGGAGTGTGGTGAATAAGGTTGGTGAGCTGCAGGCACAAGTAGCCACATGGGACTATGATATAGTGGCAATAACTGAGACCTGGCTCAAACAAGGGGAGGTTTGGGAAATTAATATTCCTGGCTACAATGTATTCAGGAAAGATAGGGAAGGAAAACAAGGAGGGGGAAAGGGGTGGCAGTAGTGATCAAAGGTAGTGTTACAGCACTAGAAATGGACGATGTACTTGAGGGTTCAAAGACCAAATCTATTTGGTTAGAATTAATGAACAATAGAGGAGCTATTATGTTTCTGGGTGTACACAATAGGCCACCAAATAGTGGGAAGGAGATAGAGGAGCAAATTTGCAGGCTAATTGTGGAAAGATGCAAGAACTTCAGAGTAGTGATCATGGGAGACTTCAATTATCTTAATATAGACTGGGATAGTAACAGCGTAAAGGGCATATAGGGGTAGGAATTCCCGAGATGTGTATGGAAGAACTTTCTTGATCAGTGTGTTTCCAGAGGAAGGAAGCAGTGCTGATCTTGTTCTGGGGAATGAAATGGAGCATGTTTCAGCGGGAGAGCATTTGGGAAACAGCAATCACAATAGTAAAAGGACAAGGAAAAATTAAATGTGAGAATACTCACCTGGAGGAGGTCTAATTTCAGTGAGTTGTAAAGGGATGTGGCAAGGTGAATTTGAATCAAAGACTGGCAGGTAAAATATGAAGTGGGCTATGGGAGGCCTTCAAAGAGGAGATAGTTTGGGTACAGACTAGACATCTTCCCACGAGAGGGATTGGAAGTGTATCCAAAGCTAGACTCCCTGGATGATGAAAGATACAGAGATTAAAATGAAACAGGGAAAGGAAGCTTATGATAAATGATGGGTTCATCATTCAGTAGAGAATCAAGCTGAATACAGAAAGTACAGAGGAGAACTGAAAAAGTAACTAAGAGGGGCAAAGAGAGTGCATGCGAATAGATTAGCAGGTAACATAAAAAGGAACCCCAAAGTCTTCTATAAACACAAATAGTAAAAGGGTAGTCCAAGGAAGGAGTGGGGCCAATTAGGGACCAAAAGGAAGATATTCTTGTGGAGGCAGAGGGCATGGCTAAGGTGCCAAATGAAGAAGAAGATGCTGCCAATGTCACAGTAAAGGAGGACCGAGTAGAGAAATTGGATAGGATAAAAATAGATAATGAGGAAGTGATTTAAAAAAGTCACCCGGTCCAGATGAGATGCATCCTAGGTTGCTGAGGGAAGCAAGGGTGGAAATTGCGGCGGCTCTGGCCACAATCTTCCAGTCCCCCATAGATATATGGGGTTGGTGCCAGAGGACTGGAGGATTGCAAATGTTACACCCCTGGTCAAAAAAGTGCAGAGGGATAAACCCAGCAACTATAGGCCACTCACCCTAACATCGGTGGTGGAGAACTTTTAAAGACATTAATCCGGGACAAAATTAATTGGCACTTAGAAAAATATGGGTTAATAAATGAAAGTCAACATGGATTTGTTAAGAACATAAGAACATAAGAATTAGGAACAGGAGTAGGCCATCTAGCCCCTCGAGCCTGCTCCGCCATTCAATAAGATCATGGCTGATCTGATCATGGACTCAGCTCCACTTCCCTACCCGCTTCCCATAATCCTTTATTCCCTTATCGCTCAAAAATCTATCTATCCGCCTTAAATATATTCAATGACCCAGCCTCCATAGCTCTCTGGGGCAGAGAATTCCACAGATTTACAACCCTCTGAGAGAAGAAATTCCTCCTCATCTCAGTTTTAAATGGGCGGCCCCTTATTCTCAGACTATGTCCCCTAGTTTTAGTTTCCCCTATGAGTGGAAATATCCTCTCTGCATCCACCTTGTTGAGCCCCCTCATTATTTTATGTTTCAATATGACCACCTCTCATTCTTCTGAACTCCAGTGAGTAGAGACCCAACCTACTCAACCTATCTTCAAAAGTTAACCCCCTCATCTCCGGAATCAACCTCGTGAACCTTCTCTGAACAGCCTCCAATGTAAGTACAAGTTGAACGTCCGAAATTTTGGACGCTCAACCTGTATATCCTTCCTTAAATACGGAGACCAAAACTGTAAGCAGTACTCCAGATGTAGCCTCACCAAAACCCTGTACAGTTGTAACAGGACTTCTCTGCTTTTATCATCTGTGCATTAAATTCCATTTCTAAAATCGGAGTATAATATTTATTCTTCAATTGTAAGACGGGGGTTTTAAACTCCCTACTAAATCGTTAAATGAAATCTGACCTTCAATGAAATGACCCAGTTTTGAGGTAAATATATAGAGTTGTTGCTGGACTGAATTCACATCACCACGAGCCAACATTTTAATTTGAAGCCCATTTGAAGTTTGCAACTAAAGTTAGAGGAAGGGCTGTTGAAGCTTCCCTCAGGATTTTCAATGCAGAAGTTTAACCTTTATATATCAACAACTTGTATTTACATGGCGCCTTTAATATAGTAAAATATTCCAAGGCGCGTCACAGCAGCATTAATCAGACAAAATTAGACACCAAACCACATAAGGAGATATTAGCACAGGTGACCAAAAGCTTGGTCAATGAGGTATGTTTTAAGGAGTGTCTTAAAAGGAGGGTCGAAAGGCAGAGAGGTTTCGGGAGAGAATTCCAGAGCTTAGGGCCGAGGCAGTCTAAGGCACGACCGCCAATGGTGGCGTGAAGGAAATCGGGGATGCGCAAGAGGCCAGAATTGGAGGGCTGCAGAGTTCGTGGGGGTTGCAGAGCTGGAGGAGGTTACACATATAGGGAGATACAAGATTGACTAGAGAGCCATGATATTAAATTTAATGTAGAAATCACACATGTTTCTCCCAAAGTTGTGCGGTTTCTAAATGCATTCCTGATGCTGTTATCTGGTTTACCCCCGACGACCTATTGGTGCAAGTGTGGTTGGTCATTGATGAAATCAGTAACCGCCACCTTTTATGTCAAAGGGCTCCTGTGAATTGTTGAGCCATAAAGGGGGTGAAAGTGCACAGTGCACTGTTTGGGGCAGGGCGGTAACATCCGGGAGACAGGACATTTTGTGCCAGGCGCGGAAGTCCTGCCCCGTTCAAAAGATTTGGGTTACCGACCCTGAAACAAACTGGAGCGCAAACTAACGCGCTCCACTTCCTTTCTCGGGTGGTGGGGGGGTGAGTCTGGAGTGTGGCGCTGTCGCGTAGGAGGGGCTCTCGCCTTCATTAAAGGGAAGGGCCCAAGCTGCAAACTCTGCTGGGATAATCCGGGCCTCCTTGGACCACCGGGGAGCGGGGGGTTGCCGAGCCAACAGCCGGCAACATGCAGAGTGCCGGGCTGACCGATCACGGCACTGACCCCGCAATCGAGGCGCCAACCTGGTGCAGAAGAAATTCGGCAGTATAAAAAAAATGGCCGCCACCTCCCCTTTAAGTATCGCCCTGCAAGTGGCTTGCCGCCCGGTTCACGTCCGCTGAAGCTGTCGCTATCATCGCACCCCGCCCACCCCCCGCACGGTGCGGATGTTGTCAGTCATCGCTGGCGCAGCGGAGCGAGGTGCTATGGGTTACTGCCTCCGCTAAACTCCCGTCGGAGGAGCCAGCTGGTACAGGGACAAAAAGTTTAAAAAAAAAATCAAAATCAAAGTGTGACGTCACAGCCAAGCGGGTAAGTGATTGGCTGGTGGATTGGTGAGTATTTTTATTTTTCCTTTAGGTAGGAAACCTTTGGCATTGTTGTAAGTAGCATCTGCCAGTAAATATATGTGATCTTTATTATCTAAGGAGAGCCAGTTAATTAAACAGCTGTTTGCTGAGTAGCGGCTGGGTGTGTTGTGCTAAGGTTTAGAGTTTAGTTCTAATCGATAGTTGCGAGTGTAACTAGAGGGATAGAGGGCAGCTCAGTCCCGTGGATTGCACATCCTGTGGCATGTGGGAAGTCGCGGGTGCTTTGCGCAGTCAGGACGACCACGTGTGCAGGAGGTGTCTCCGGCTGCACCAACTCGAGCTCCGTGTTTTGGAGCTTGAACGGCAGCTGGGGTCACCGCGGTGCATCCGTGTGACTGAGAGCACCGTGGATAGCACGTTTCTAGAGGCAGTCACCCTGCAGCTTAAGAGTGTGCAGGCAGATAGGGAGTGGGTGACCCCTGGACAGAAGAGGAGGACTAGGCAGGTAGTGCAGGAGTCCACTGAGTCAATCTGTTCTGAGTACCGGTGGTGGCTCTGGGGAGTGCAGCCAGAGCCAAGTCCACGGCACCACGGGTGGCTCAGCTCCACGGCGGGCGGGGGGGGGGGGTGTTGGAGGAAGAAGAATGGAAAGGCTACAGTGGTAGGGGATTCAATAGTCAGGCGATCAGACAGGCGTTTCTGCGGCCGCAGACGTGACTCCAGGATGGTATGTTGCCTCCCTGGTCATCATCATCATCATAGACAGTTCCTCGAAACGAGGATGACTTGCTTCTGTGCCAAAAAAAAGGATGAGTTCATAGATGTTTCGAATGAAGAACCCAAACTATATCCTCAAGGCTGGAAGATGCCTGTGCGTGGATATTTTTTAACGTGTGGTGGCCGTTGCACACCAGCCACCACACAGGCTTGACAGAGCTAGGTCTAGGTCCAGTGGCAAGGATTACCCAAGACAACTGGAGACCTGCTCTGCTGCAAGGACCCTGGTGCCAGCGTCAAGAATGTCACTGCGCTGCTGCAGGGCATTCTGGGGAGAGAGGGTGAACAGCCAGAGGTCTTGGTCCACATCGGTCGGAAGAGGGATGAGGTCCTGCAGGCAGAGATTAAAAAGCAGGACCTCAAAAAAGATCAGAATCTCCGGATTACTCCCAGTGCCACGAGCTAGTGAGTACAGAAATAGGAGGATAGAGCAGATGAATGCGTGGCTGGAGAGATGGTGTAGGAGGGAGGGCTTTACTTTCCTGAGGCATTGGGACCGCTTCTGGGGGAGGTGGGACCTGTACAAGCTGGACGGGTTGCATCTCAACAAAGCCAAGACCAATAACCTCGCGGGGGTGGGGGGGGGTTTGCTGTTGGGGAGGGTTTAAACTGGCTTGGTAGGGGGATGGGAACCTGAAAATACATTCAATAGGGAGGGGAGTAAAGCTGGAATTAGAAAGCAAAAATAAAGAAAGTGATTTTGAAGGAGAGAGGAAACAAGCAGGAAAAAAGGGTAAAAAAACAAAGTTAAAGGCACTTTGTCTAAATGCACGTAGCATTTGTAACAAACTGCTGAGTTTGCGGCACAAATTGAGACAAATGGGTATGATCTGATAGCCATTACAGAGACTTGGTTGCAAGGTGACCAGGACTGGGAATTAAATATTCAGGGGTATTTGACAATCCGGAAGGACAGACAAAAAGGAAAAGGAGGTGGGGTAGCACTATTGATAAAGGATGGAATCACTGCAATAGTAAGAAACGATATTGGCTCAAATGATAAGGATGTTGAAACAGTTTGGGTGGAGATAAGGAACAATAAGAGGAAAAAAAAATCACTGGTATGCGTAGTCTATAGGCCCCCTAACAGTAGCAACTCTGTTGGTCGGAGCATAAACCAGGAAATAGTGGGGGCTTGTAAAAAGGGAACAGCAATAATCGTGAGTGATTTTAACCTCCATATTAATTGGACAAATCAAATTGGTCAGGGTAGCCTTAAGGAGCAGTTCATAGGAGTGCATTAGGGATGGGTTGCTTGAGCAGTATGTAACGGAACCAAGCAGAAGGCGGTCTATCTTAGATCTGGTCCTGTGTAATGGGACAGGATTAATAAACAATCTCCTAGTAAAGGATACCCTCGGAATGAGTGATCATAGCATGATTGAATTTCAAATTCAGATGGAGAGTGAGAACGTTGGATCTCTAACCAAGGTACTAAGCTTAAATAAAAGGAGACTATGAAGGTCTGAGGGCAGTGTTGGGTAAAGTGGACCGGGAAAATAGATGAAAGTGTAGGACAGTTGATGAACAGTGGTGTATATTTAAAAGAGATATTTCACAACTCTCAAGAAAAATATATTCCAGTGAGGAGGAAAGGGTGTAAGAGAAAAGATAGCCATCTGTGGCTAACTAAAGAAATAAAGGATGGTATCCAATTAAAAACAAGGGCATGCAAAGTGGCCAAAACTACTGGGAGGACAGAAGATTGGGAAGCTTTTAAAAGCCAGCAAAGAACGACTAAAAAAATGATTAAGAAAGGGAAGATAGACTATCAAAGTAAACTAGCACAAAATATAAAAACAGATAGCAAGAGTTTCTATAGGTGTATAAAAAGGAAAAGGTGGCTAAAGTAAATGTTGGTCCCTTAGAGGGCGAGACCGGGGAATTAGTAATGGGGAACATGGAGATGGCAGAAACTCTGAACAAATATTTTGTATCAGTCTTTACGGTAGAGGACACAAACAATATCCTGACAGTGAATAGTCTCGGAGCTATAGGGGGGCAGAAACTTAACACAATCACAATCACTAAGGAGGTGGTACTCAGTAAGATAATAGGGCTAAAGGCAAATAAATCCCTTGGACATGATGGCTTGTATCCTCTGGTCTTAAGAGATGTAGCGGCAGGGATTGTGGATGCACTGGTTGTAATTTACCAAAATTCCCTGGATTCGGAGGTCCCAGCAGATTGGAAAACTGCAAATGTAACATCCCTATTTAAAAAAGGATGCAGAAAAAAGCAGGAAACTATAGACCACTTAGCCCAACATCTGTGGTTGGGAAAATGTTGGGAGTCCATTATTAAAGAAGCAGTAGCAGGACATTTGGAAAAGCAAAATTCGGTCAGGCAGAGTCAGCATGGATTTATGAAGGGGAAGTCATGTTTGACAAATTTGCTGGAATTCTTTGAGGATGTAACAAACAGGGTGGATAAAGGGGAACCAGTGGATGTGGTGTATTTGGACTTCCAGAGGCATTTGACAAGGTGCCACAGAAAAGGTTACTGCACAAGATAAAAGTTCATGGGGCTGGGGGTAATATATTAGCATGGATAGAGGGTTGGCTAACTAACAGAGAACAGAGAGTCGGGATAAATGGTTCATTCTCTGGTTGGCAACCAGTAACTAGTGGGGTGCCGCAGGGATCAGTGCTGGGATCCCAACTATTTACAATCTATATTAACGACTTGGAAGAAGGGACTGAGTGTAACGTAGCCAAGGTTGCTGACGATACAAAGATGGGAGGAAAAGCAATGTGTGAGGAGGACACAAAACAATCTGCAAAAGGACATGGACAGGCTAAGTGAGTGGGCAAAAATTTGGCTGATGGAGTATAATGTCGGAAAGTGTGAGGTCATGCACGTTGGCAGAAAAAAATCAAAGAGCAAGTTATTATTTAAATGGAGAAATATTGCAAAGTGCCGCAGTACAGCGGGACCTGGGGGTACTTGTGCATGAAACACAAAAGGATAGTATGCAGGTACAGCAAGTGATCAGGAAGGCCAATGGTATCTTGGCCTTTATTGCAAAGGGGATGGAATATAAAAGCAGGGAAGTCTTGCGACAGCTATATAAGGTATTGGTGAGGCCACACCTGGAATACTGCGTACAGTTTTGGTTTCCATATTTACAAAAGGATATTCTTGCTTTGGAGACAGTTCAGAGAAGGTTCACTAGGTTGATTCTGGGGATGAGGGGTTTGACTTATGAGGAAAGGTTGAGTAGGTTGGGCCTCTACTCATTGGAATTCAGAAGAATGAGAGGTGATCTTATCGAAACGTATAAGATTATGAAGGGGCTTGATAAGGTGGATGCAGAGAGGATGTTTCCACTGATGGGGGAGACTAGAATTAGAGGGCATGATCTTAGAATAAGGGGCCGCCCATTTAAAACAGATGAGAAATTTCTTCTCTCAGAGGGTTGTAAATCCGTGGAATTCGCTGCCTCATAGAGCTGTGGAAGCTGGGACATTGAATAAATTTAAGACAGAAATAGACACTTTCTTAAACGATAACGGGATAAGGGGTTATGCGGAGTGAGCGGGGAAGTGGAGCTGAGTCCATGATCGGTTCAGCCATGATCTTATTAAATGGCGGAGCAGGCTCGAGGGACCGTATGGCCTACTCCTGTTCCTATTTCTTATGTTCTTATGAGGAGAAATTTCTTCACTGAGGGTGGTGAATCTTTGGAATTCTCTGCCCCAGAGGGCTGTGGAGGCTCAGTAGTTGAGTATATTCAAGGCTGAGATCAATAGATTTTTGGACACTAAGGGAATTAAGGGATATGGGGATCAGGCGGGAAAGTGGCATTGGTGTCGAAGATCAGCCATGATCTTATTGAATGGCAGAGCAGGCTCGAGGGGCTGTATGGCCTACTCCTATTACTTCTCGTCTTATGTAATGGTACCTCAGTGAAGGAGTCAATACCTTTAGGAGAAATAGAACTGGGAGTGGAAAAAGATCATGCTATTTACAAGTACTATCACATTCACCTCATTTGTTAAAACACGCACATTTTATATATACACATATAAATAGAGCATAAAGTTGTAGATCAGTCAGGGATGGAAAAGTCCCAATTTTTTTCTCAAGAATATTTCTTTGTTTGGACTGCCCTCAGTGGTTCCACTCGTACCTATCCAGGCGTTGCCCAAGAATCTGCTGCAATGACTTCTGTTCCTGACCTGGTACTGTTAAGTCCCACAAGGATCTATCCTTGGCACCCCACCTCTTAATTCTCATCTACATGCTGCTCCTCAGCAACATCATCTGAAAACACGTCACATTCCACATGTTCACTGACGACACCAGCTCTACCTCACCACCACTTCTCTCGACCTCCCCCCACTGTCTGTGTTGTCATACTGCTTGTTGGACATCCAGTACTGGATAAGCCAAAATTTCCTCCAATTAAAAATTGGGAAGACCCAAATCATTGACTTTGGTCATCGCCACAAATTCTGTTCCCTAGCCACTGACTCCACCCCTCTACCTGGTCATTGTCGGAGGCTGAACCAGACTGTTCACAACCTTGGCATCCTATTTGAAGCTGAGCTGACCCAATATCCTCACCATTACCAAGACCACCGACTTCCACCTCCGTACTCTCCGCCCCTGCCATGGCTCATCTGCCTCTGAAATTTTTATTTATTCTTTTGGTACATCCACTATTCCAATGCTCTCCTGGCCGGCCTCCCATCTTAAACCCTCTATAAACTTGAGCTCATAAAAAACTGCCCATCCTAACTCACACCAAGTCCCGTTCATCCATCACACCTGTGCTCGCCGACCTACATGACCTCCGATCCAGCAAAACCCTGATTTTAAAATTCTCATGTTCAAATCCCTTCATGACCTCGCTTCTCTCTATCAAACCTTCTCCAGCCCTAAAACATTCCGAGATCTCTACGTTCTTCCAACTCTGGCCTCTTGTACACCCCTCATTTTCTTTGCCTTGTATTCAGCTGCCTAGGCCTGAAGCTCTGGCATTCCCTCCCTAAACCTCTTCGCCTCCTTTAAGACACTGCTTCCTTTTTTGACCAAGCTTATGGTCACCTGTCCTAATGTCTTAAAGGAATAACAAATAGGAGCAGTAGACCTTACGGCCTCTGCAGCCTGCTCCGCCATTCAATAAGATCCTGGCTGATCTTCTACCTCAACTCCACCTTCCCGTGCTATTCCTTGATTCCCTTATAGTCCAAAAGTCTATCGCTCTCAGCCTTGAATATACTCAATGACTGAGCATCCACAGATATTTGGGGTAGAGAATTCCAAAGATTCACCAGCCTCTGAGTGAAGAAATTTCCCCTTATCTCAGTCCTAAATGGCCATGCCCTTATCCTGAGACTGTGACCCCTGGTTCTAGGCTCTCCAGCCAGGGGAAACAGCCTCTCAGCTTCGACCCTGTCAAGCCATCTAAAAATGTTATACATTTCAACTACTAAACTCCAGAAAGTATAGGTCCATTCTACTCAATCTCTCCTCATAGGACAACCCTTTCATCTCAGGAATCAATCTAGTGAACCTTAGTTGCACCGCCTCTAGAGTATATCCTTCTTTGACTGGTGGCACTTTTTTGTAAGATTACACTCCTGTGAACCGCCTATGGACTCTTTACCAAGTTAAAGGTACTAAATAAATACAAGGTGCTGTTTGTTGACCTGGCAGGCATAAATGATGCAAGCTATATTGCAAAGTGTGAATGCATTAATTATCCTCTGTGGAAAGTATGCAATCGCCGCATGCACCGTGAAACACCATAAACATCCATTACCTATAATGATACCGCAGCACAGTATGGCACTGAAGGAAGTGGTCTGCTTCAGAATCACATAGGACAGCAGGAGGTTGAAGACAGTGGTCAGGGAGCGCCCGACGTTGTAGAAGGCCACCCCCACGTACTTGAGGCACAGATTGTTGAAGGTGATCATGCCGATGAAGACGACGGAGAGAGGCAGGACCCCCCTGGAGATCTTGGGGTCGAAGCCGATGGACGGGAACTCCACCAGGCCGGGGCAGAGGTGGGCCAGCAGATTGAGGAGCCAGCACAGCGACACGGTCACCAGGCACTGGAAGAAAGTGACAAAGAGTGGCGCGTCCAGCCGCAGGTCGGGGCTGTCCAACAGGTACTTGTTCAGGAAGACCATGGTGATCGATATGAACCAGTACAGGATCACCACGCAGGCGATTTTCACCGCCTTGGTTATGAAGGACTCCGGCTGGCCCAGCTCCAGGTTGGACAAGGCCATTTTGAGGATACTCGATCGTTTCAACGGCGTCCTGTTCATGGTGTGCAAGAGAAATGTGGTTAAAGACACGAGCGCATGCAAAAAAAAAACGTTTTCAAGTGTTAAACATGGATGCATTAAAAAAATATATATAACATTTACCAATGCAAATCAATAAACAAAAGGCGAGCAGCGGGCCAGCCAGCAGCAACCCCAGCGGAACACACACAGCCACTGGCTCCGCACACGCTGCATTTCCGGGTAACCTTCCACTTCATCTGTCAATTTCTCCGTCGCTTAGCGACCCGCCATCCAATGGAACGCCGCGTTCCAGCGTCGCTCCAGCAAGCCCACCTCAGCAGCAGCAACAACAACCCACAACTTGCATTGTGGCAGCCAGGGGGTCGAACTCCTTGTCTCTGTTACATCCCTGAAGGTTGAGAGTCCGTACTCCCACTCCAAGGACTGCAGCACAGCAATCTAAGCTGACACTCCCAGTGCAGGACTGAGGGAGCGCTGCACTGTCGGAGGTGCCGTCTTTCAGTAACAACTTTTATTTATACAGCCAGCGCCTTTAACGTCGCAAAAACGTCCTAAGGCGCCTCACAGCAGCAGTATAAGACAAAACAGATAAATTTGCCACAGAATAAGAAATTACAGCAGGTGACCAAAAGCTTGGTCAAAGAGGTAGGTTTTAAGGAGCGTCTTACAGGAGGAGAGAGAGGTACAGAGGTGGAAAGGTTTAGGGAGAGAATTCCAGAACTTAAGGCCCAAGCAGCTGAAGGCATGGTCACCGATGGTTGAGCATTTATAATCAGGGATGCTCAAGAGGGCAGAATTTGAGGAGGGCAGGCATCTCATGGGGTTGTGAGGCTGAAAAAGATTACAGAGATAGGGAGGGGTGAGGCCATGAAGTGATTTGTAAACAAGGATGAGAATTTTAAGAACATAAGAACATAAGAAATAGGAGCAGGAGTAGGCCATATGGCCCCTCGAGCCTGCTCCGCCATTCAATAAGATCATGGCTGATCTGATCATGGGCTCAGCTCTACTTCCCCGCCACTTCCCATAACCCCTTATCCCCTTATCGTTTAAGAAACTGATCTCCTTATCGTTTAAGAAACCGGAATTTTGAAATTGAGGCGTTGTTTAACCAGAAGCCAATGTTAGCACAGGGGTGATGGGTGAGTGGGACTTGGTGCGAGTTAGGACACGGGCTGCCAAGTTTTGCATGACTTCAAGTTTAGTGTAGAATGTGGGAGGCTGGCCAGGAGTGCGTTGGAGTAGTCAAGTCTAGAGGTAACAAAGGCATGGATGAGGGCTTCAGCAGCGGAGGAGACTGGCGATGTTACGGAGGTCTCCCCATCACTCCAGTCTAAGGAAGGCTTTGCATTGATACAGTGATACATTGATGCACCACCTCAGGACATCTCACAGTGCTTTACAGCCCATGAGATTTACAGCCTGCGAGATCCCCTCCAAGTCATACACCATCCTGGCTTGGAAATATATCCGCCCTTCCCTCAGTGCTGGGTCTAAATCCTGGAACTCCCTCACGAAGGGCACTGTGGGAGCACCTTCACCCCATGGATTCTAGAGGTTCAAGAAGGAGGTTCACCACCACCTCTTCAAGGAAAATTAGGGATGGGCAATAAATGCCAGCCTTGCCAGCGACGCTCACATCCCATGAATAAAAGAAAGAAAGAGTTGCATTTATATATCACCTTTCACGACCACCATATGTCCCAAAGCATTGTACAGCCAATGAAGTACTTTTTGAAGTGAAGTTACTGTTGTAATGTAGGAAAGGTGGCAGCCAATTTGCACACAGCAAGCTCTCACACAGCAATGTAATAATGATGAGATAATGTGTGAAAAAAAGTATCTGTGCTGGTGTAGCTTTAAAATCCCTCTATGGCCTTGCCCCTTCCTTTCTCAGTGATCTCCTCCAGCTCTACAAACAATGTTTCCTTTCATTTTTTTGGCTGTGCAATTCTGGTGGTGAACTGTGAAAAGAATGGACTGGTCATTGTAGGGATGCTTTACGGTGTTGTTGTAGGGTGATACCAACCACACTACCCATGTACCACCCGATTGTTGTGCTGCATAAAGTTAAGTAAATCTGGCCATGATGAGGCTGTCTCTGGCCTCACGGGCAGTAATGTGGTCGGGTACTGGTGGAATCTGGACCGCCGGCTCTAGGTCTTCCTCATCCTCGTCTTTCATCTCATGCTGCTCCTCCTCCTCCTTACGCTCCTCCTTTGAAGAGGCTGTGCACTCTGCACCTTGCTCCTCATGCAGCACTAACCCTCGCTGCTGCGCTATGTAATGCAGGGTGCAGCAGACCACGATGATTCTGGAGACCCTGGCCGGTGCGTACCGAAGGGCTCCTCCACATCTGTCAAGGCATCTGAAGGCATGTTGGAATCAATCATTAAGGATGAAATAGCAGCGCATTTGGAAAGCAGTGACAGGATTGGACCAAGTCAGCATGGATTTATGAAAGGGAAATCATGCTTGACGAATCTTTTGGAATTTTTTGATGATGTAACTAGCAGAGTGGACAAGGGAGAACTAGTGGATGTGGTGTATTTGGACTTTCAAAAGGCTTTTGACAAGGGCACGCACAAGAGGTTGGTGTACAAAATCAAAGCACATGGTATTGGGGGTAATGTATTGACGTGGATAGAGAACTGGTTGGCAGACAGGAAGCAGAGAGTTGGGATAAACTGGTCCTTTTCAGAATGGCAGGCAGTGACTAATGGAGTGCCGCAGGGCTCAGTGCTGGGACCCCAGCTCTTTACAATATACATTAACGATTTAGATGAAGGAATTGAGTGTAATATCTCCAAGTTTGCGGATGACACTAAACTGGGTGTCGGTGTGAGCTGTGAGGAGGACGCTAAGCAGCTGCAGGGTGACTTGGACAATTTAGGTGAGTGGGAAAATGCTTGGCAGATGCAGTATAATGTGGATAAATGTGAGGTTATCCATTTTGGGGGCAAAAACACGAAGGCAGAATATTATCTGGATGGCGGCAGATTAGGAAAAGGGGAGGTGCAACGAGACCTGGTTCATCAGTCACTGAAAGTGGGCATGCAGGTACAGCAGGCGGTGAAGAAGGCAAATGGTATAACATAAGAACATAAGAATTAGGAACAGGAGTAGGCCATCTAGCCCCTCGAGCCTGCTCCGCCAATCAACAAGATCATGGCTGATCTGGCCGTGGACTCAGCTCCACTTACCGGCCTGCTCCCCATAATCCTTAATTCCCTTATTGGTTAAAAATCTATCTATCTGTGATTTGAATACATTCAATGAACTAACCTCAACTGCTTCCTTGGGCAGAGAATTCCACAGATTCACAACCCTCTGGGAGAAGAAATACCTTCTCAACACGGTTTTAAATTGGCTCCCCCGTATTTTGAGGCTGTGCCCCCTAGTTCTACTCTCCCCGACCAGTGGAAACAACCTCTCTGCCTCTATCTTGTCTATCCCTTTCATTATTTTAAATGTTTCTATAAGATCACCCCTCATCCTTCTGAACTCCAACGAGTAAAGACCCAGTCTACTCAATCTATCATCATAAGGTAACGCCCTCATCTCCGGAATCAGCCTAGTGAATTGTCTCTGTACCCCCTCCAAAGCTAGTATATCCTTCCTTAAGTAAGGTGACCAAAACTGCACGCAGTACTCCAGGTGCGGCCTCACCAATACCCTATACAGTTGCAGCAGGACCTCCCTGCTTTTGTACTCCATCCCTCTCTCAATGAAGGCCAACTTTCCATTCGCCTTCCTGATTACCTGCTGCACCTGCAAACTAACTTTTTGGGATTCATGCACAAGGACCCCCAGGTCCCTCTGCACTGCAGCATGTTGTAATTTCTCCCCATTCAAATAATATTCCCTTTTACTGTTTTTTTTCTCAAGGTGGATGACCTCACACTTTCCGACATTGTATTCCATCTGCCAAACCTTAGCCCATTCGCTTAACCTATCTAAACCTCTTTGCAGCCTCTCTGTGTCTTCTACACAACCCGCTTTCCCACTAATCTTTGGTCATCTGCAAATTTTGTTCCACTACACTCTGTCCCCTCTATTCCAGGTCATCTATGTATATTGTAAACAGTTGTGGTCCCAGCACTAACCACCGATTTCCAATCCGAAAAGGACCCATTTATCCCGACTCTCTGCTTTCTGTTAGCCAGCCAATTCTCTATCCATGCTAATACATTTCCTCTGACTCCGCGTACCTTTATCTTCTACAGTAACCTTTTGTGTGGCACCTTATCAAATGCCTTTTGGAAATCTAAATACACCACATCCATCGGTACACCTCTATCCACCATGCTCGTTATATCCTCAAAGAATTCCAGTAAATTAGTTAAACATGATTTCCCCTTCATGAATCCATGCTGCGTCTGCTTGATTGCACTATTCCTATCTAGATGTCCCGCTATTTCTTCCTTAATGATAGTTTCAAGCATTTTCCCCACTACAGATGTTAAACTAACCGGCCTATAGTTACCTGCCTTTTGTCTGCCCCCTTTTTTAAACAGAGGCGTTATATTAGCTGCTTTTCAATCCGCTGGTACCTCCTCAGAGTCCAGAGAATTTTGGTAGATTATAACGAATGCATCTGCTATAACTTCCGCCATCTCTTTTAATACCCTGTTGGCCTTCATAGCTAGGGGATTTGAGTATAGGAGCAGGGAGGTCTTACTACAGTTGTACAGGGCCTTAGTGAGGCCTCACCTGGAATATTGTGTTCAGTTTTGGTCTCCTAATCTGAGGAAGGACATTCTTGCTATTGAGGGAGTGCAGCAAAGGTTTACCAGACTGATTGCAGGGATGGCTGGTCTGTCATATGAGGAGAGACTGGATCAACTGGGCCTTTATTCACCGGAGTTTAGAAGGATGAGAGGAGATCTCATAGAAACATATAAAATTCTGACAGGACTGGACAGGTTTAATGCGGGAAGAATGTTCCCGATGTTGGGGAAGTCCAGAACCAGGGGACATAGTCTTAGGATAAGGGGTAGGCCATTTAGGACTGAGATGAGGAGAAACTTCTTCACTCAGAGAGTTGTTGACCTGTGGAATTCCCTGCCGCAGAGAGTTGTTGATGCCAGTTCATTGGATATATTCAAGAGGGAATTAAATATGGCCCTTACGGCTAAAGGGATCAAGGGGTATGGAGAGAAAGCAGGAAAGGGCTACCGAGGGAATGATCAGCCATGATCTTATTGAATGGTGGTGCAGGCTCGAAGGGCCGAATAGCCTACTCCTGCACCTATTTTCTATGTTTCTATGTATGAGCAATGAGACCTGGGGGTATATGTGCACAAATCGTTGAAGGTGGCAGGTGTAGCAATATGCACAGACCCCATGGATTTTTAGATATATCCTTATTAAAAACTGGACAGGCTGTTTGAGGGAAGCAATGGAAAAACCAGGTTGCATTCATATGGTAACGGATTGTCCTTGGGAACAATGGCCCGAGAGGCCCACTCCCAAGACATGGATAACGAGGCTAGCGACTCATTGTTTCTGAGAAGATGAACTCATTAAATTAAATTGGCTGGGAGATCGAAACGAGATCGAAGCCATCACCGACCATTAAGGACATTAAAACATATCAAGAAGACTTCAAACCTGAAGCACCTTTTGTTACCACGGAGGCCAGGCCCTGCAAGGCGGGAAAAGGGCACAAAGGACTCGAGTGGATGACCCATCCAAACTTGGGAGGAAGCCTGGAAACATGCCCTGAGGCCCTGCATCCATTAAAACACAGACAGCAGTCTGTGTATTGGAGGGGTATATCAGAGATCCATTTTGGATAGCTCTCTCTCTCTCTCTCTCTCCTGCCCTCACTACAACGGAATGTCAAGAGGAGCTGAGCCTTGCTCTTCCAACCGAGACAGACTTCGACTCAGAATGCGACTCGCATACCGCAAGGCCATATGGAGCAGGTAGCCGAGATGTACGGGAATAAGCTGCAAGCAAGATCAAGGGCAAGCTAGGTGAGAATTGCCAAGCCTACAAGATCATTTAGCTGGGGAAGGGGTTGCCTGTATGTTCTTACCAAACCAGAGGGGGCTTAGTGTTGGAAGGGTCCAGTGATCGTTTAGTTCATGGGAAGGTGTCTTTAGTTTGTGGTAAGTCAGCACGACAGGGTTGTACTGTTGTAAACTGTACTGTTGTGTACACACCGCTTGTACTGTGTACGAATGGGGTGGTTTTGTTAACCTTAATAAACACTGTACGGGTGAGCCCAAAAACGCTGTCCGTGTTCAAATCTGTCCTCAGTAATCGCTATCATCCAGAACTTGTAGTAAGGGGGTTTGTGTGCTCGCTACGGGCGGGGCGAAACCACTTACAATAACCGGCGATTGTGGCGGGGCCTATCGGTTACCGCAAAAACCGGTTACACAGGGCAAGTTGAGAAAGCGGTTTAAAAAGCTTACTTGTCCCTGGGCTTCATAATTAGAGATATAGAGTACAAAAGCAAGGAAGTTATGATGAACCTTTATAAAACGCTGGTTCAGTCTCTACTGGAGCATTGTGTCCAATTCTGGGACCGCACCTTAGGAAGGATGTGAAAGCCTTAGAGAGGCTGCAGAAAAGATTTACGAGAATGATTACAGGGATAAGGGACTTCAGTTACATGGATAGACTGGAGAAGCTGGGTGTGGTGTGATTGTTAACCCTTTGTTAATAAACCAACTAGTTCTTAATAGAAATGTGTTGCTATGAATTCTTAAGCAAAGAACCCATGAAGCAAATACATTATACTGGGGTTCTCCTTAGAGCGGAGAAAGTTGAGAGGAGATTTAATAGAGGTGTTCAAAATCACGAGGGGCCTAGACAGAGTAGATAGAGAGAAACTGTTCCCATTGGCAGAAGGGTCGAGAACCAGAGGACACAGATTTATGGTGATTGGCAAAAGAACTAAGGGCGACATAAGAAAAAACATTTTAACACAGTGAGTGGTTAGAATCTGGAATACACTGTCTGAGAGTGTGGTGGAGGCAGACTCAATCACGGCTTTCAAAAAGGAACTGGATAAATGCCTGAAGCAAAAATGTTTGCAGGACTACGGGGAAAGGGCGAAGGAGTGGGACGAGTTAAGGGGTTCTTGCTGAGTCCTGGCATGGGCTAAAAGGGCCGAAAGGCCTTCTTCTGTGCTGTAATCATTCTATGATTCTATGATTAAATTTCAGACCAGAAATGGGCATTTAGACAATGTGTAAGCTCTGTGCTACATCGTAGCCGCTGTTGTCCTACCAGCAGGTGGCAGAGATTGGCACCGTCTCCTCTGTTGATCCAGGCAATGAGAAAGCAGATTACCGCAGATATTGCCAGTTGGGTTTCGCTGGGACTGCTGTAGTGGTTGGTATCAGGCAAGGCTGGCTCCTGATCACACTGGCATGTTTTCTTTCACATCTCAGCTGTGGCTCAGTGACTAGCACTCTCACCTCTGAGTCAGAAGGTTGTGGGTTCAAGTCCCACTCCAGGGACCTGAGCACAAAAATCTAGACAGTGCATTTTGGATGAAACATAAAACCGAGGCCCGGCCTGCTCTCTCAGGTCCCATGGCACATTTTGAAGAAGAGTAGGGGAGTTATCCCTGGTGTGCTGACCAATATTTATCCCTCAATCAACATAACAAAAACTGATTGTCTGGTCATTGTCACATTGCTATTTATGGGAGCATACTGAGCGCAAATTGGCTGCCGCGGTTCCCACATTACAACAGGGACTACACTCCAAAAGTACTTCATTGGCTGTAAAGCGGGTTGAGACATCCTGATGTCGTGAAAGGCGCTATAGAAATGCAAGTATTTCTTTTTTCATGTATTATCATGTAAAGCATAAGATGCAGTGATTGGGATGCTTCTGAAGAATCTTCCAGCATAAGGGTCAATTAGGCGTTCACATCTCACTGGGATGCCACTGAGAGGTCTGCCGTTGGGAAGACGGGCTTCCACCAACATCAACAACAACTTGCATTCACATAGTGCCTTTAACATAGTAAAAACATCCCAAGGCGCTTCATTCACAAGAGCGATTATCAGGCAAAATTCTGACATCAAGCCCTATAAAGTGATATTAGGATAGGTGACCAAAAGCTTTGGTCAGAGACAGGTTTTAAGGAACATCTTAAAGGAGGTAGAGAAGTTTGGGGAGGGAATTCAACAACAACTACTTGTATTTATATAGCACCTTTTAATGCAGTGAAACATCCCGAGACATTTCACAGGAATATTGTGAGATAAAAAATTTGACACCGAGCCACATAAGTCGAAATTAGGACAGGTCAAAGAGATAGGTTTTAAGGAGCATCTTGAAGGAGGAAAGAGAGGTAGAGAGGTGGAGAGGTTTAGGCAGGGAGTTCCAGAGCTTGATGCCTCGGCAACAGAAGGCACGGCCACCAATAAAAACATAAGAAATAGGAGCAGGAATAGGCCAAATGGCCCGTCGAGCCTGCTCCTCCATTCAATAAGATCATGGCTGATCTGATCATGGACTCAGCTCCACTTCCCCGCCCGTTCCCCATAACCCCTTATCGTTTAAGAAACTGTCTATTTCTGTCTTAAATTTATTCAATGTCCCAGCTTCCACAGCTCTCTGAGGCAGCGAATTCCACAGATTTACAACCCTCTGAGAGAAGAAACTTCTCCTCATCTCTGTTTTAAATAGGCAGCCCCTTGTTCTAAGATTGTGCCCTCTAGTTCTAGTCTCCCCCATCAGTGGAAACATCCTCTCTGCATCCACCTTGTCAAGCCCCTCATAATCTTAAACGTTTCGATCAGATCACCTCTCATGCTTCTGAATTCCAACCTACTCAGCCTTTCCTCATAAGTCAACCCCTCATCTCTGGAATCAACCTAGTGAACCTTCTCTGAACTGCCTCCTGTTGTGTCTGTAAGCACTCTGGTAATGACTCCACCAGGTAAAGTATTGCACTTGAATTGTTGTGACCTTAGTCCTTTTTATTGCAGCTCCCTTTTATACCTGGTTACCTGCAGTGTGCAGGTGACCTCTAGGTCTCCACCAGTAGCACCCTCTGGTGGTACAGGCATATTGGATACAGTGTGAAGATACATTCAAAGGTCTTATGTAACTGTACATTAAGTGTACAGGGTATGTGAATACACAACATCACTACCCCCTTGTGCCACTGGCCTTTGCATTATGTGCTCTGGCCCTCGACTTGAGTGCCCAAAGCCCTTGCACTTTGTCTGTGCTTGGGAATGGCTCTCTCCCTGTAGACCCCCAAGTCCTAATTGCCACGACATTGGGAAAAGGTCAGCAGTGGATGGTTGGAGGTTGTATTGGGGTTTGTGTGGGTTCTGGGTGTGATCCATGTGTGTCCATGGCTACAGTGGAGGGCAGAGATACCCAAGGCAAAAAACAAAAAGGGCCACTTTGCAGCAACATTCTAAAGGGTCTAAGTGTGTTAAAAAGGCAAGATTGAAGGCTCTGTGCCTCAATGCGAGGAGTATTCGGAATAAGGTGGACGAATTAACTGTGCAGATAGCAGTTAACGGATTCGATGTGATTGACATCACGAGACATGGCTCCAGGGTGGCCAAGGCTGGGAACTCAACATCCAAGGGTATTCAACATTTAAGAAGGATAGACAGAAAGGAAAAGGAGGTGGTTGGTTAAAGAGGAAATTAATGCAATTGTAAGGAAAGACATTAGCTTGGATGATATGGAATCGGTATGGGTGGAGCTACGGAATACCAAGGGGCAGAAAACGCTAGTGGGAGTTGTGTACAGACCTCCAAACAGTAGTAGTGATGTTGGGGAGGGCATCAAACAGGAAATTAGGGGTGCATGCAATAAAGATGCAGCAGTTATCATGGGTGACTTTAATATGCATATAGATTGGGCTAACCAAACTGGAAGCAATACGGAGGAGGAGGATTTCCTGGAGTGCATAAGGGATGGTTTTCTAGACCAATATGTTGAGGAACCAATTAGGAGGGATGCCATCTTAGACTGGGTGTTCTGCAATGAGAGAGGATTAATTAGCAATCTCGTTGTGCGAGGCCCCTTGGGGAAGAGTGACCATAATATAGTGGAATTCTACATTAGGATGGAGAATGAAACAGTTAATTCAGAGACCATGGCCCAGAACTTAAAGAAGGGTAACTTTGAAGGTATGAGGCGTGAATTGGCTGGGATAGATTGGCGAATGATACTTAAGGGGTTGACTGTGGATGGGCAATGGCAGACATTTAGAGACCGCATGGATGAACTACAACAATTGTACATTCCTGTCTGGCGTAAAAATAGAAAAGGGAAGGTGGCTCCACTGTGGTTATCAAGGGAAATCAGGGATAGTATTAAAGCCAAGGAAGTGGCATACAAATTGGCCAGAAATAGCAGCGAACCCGGGGACTGGGAGAAATTTAGAACGCAGCAAAGGAGGACAAAGGGTTTGTTAGGGCAGGGAAAATAGAGTACGAGAGGAAGCTTGCAGGGAATATTAAAATGGACTGCAAAAGCTTCTATAGATATGTAAAGAGAAAAAGGTTAGTAAAGACAAACGTAGGTCTCCTGCAGTCAGAATCAGGGGAAGTCATAACTGGGAACAAAGAAATGGCAGACCAATTGAACAAGTACTTTGGTTCGGTATTCACTAAGGAGGACACAAACAACCTTCCGGATATAAAAGGGGTCAGAGGGTCTAGTAAGGAGGAGGAACTGAGGGAAATCCTTATTAGTTGGGAAATTGTGTTGGGGAAATTGATGGGATTGAAGGCCGATAAATCCCCATGGCCTGATGGACTGCATCCCAGAGTACTGAAGGAGGTGGCCTTGGAAATATCGGAGGATGCATTGACAGTCATTTTCCAACATTCCATAGACTCTGGATCAGTTCCTATGGAGTGGATGGTAGCCAATGTAACCCCACTTTTTAAAAAAGGAGAGAGAGAGAAAACAGGGAATTATAGACCGGTCAGCCTGACATCGGTAGGGGTAAAATGATGGAATCAATTATTAAGGATGTCATAGCAGCGCATTTGGAAAGAGGTGACATGATAGGTCCAAGTCAGCATGGATTTGTGAAAGGGAAATCATGCTTGACAAATCTTCTGGAATTTTTTGAGGATGCTTCCAGTAGAGTGGACAAGGGAGAACCAGTTGATGTGGTGTAATTGGACTTCCAGAAGGCTTCTGACAAGGTCCCACACAAGAGATTAATGTGCAAAGTTAAAGCACATGGGATTGGGGGTAGTGTGCTGACGTGGATTGAGAACTGGTTGGCAGACAGGAAGCAAAGAGTAGGAATAAATCGGTACTTTTCAGAATGGCAGGCAGTGACTAGTGGGGTACCGCAAGGTTCAGTGCTGGGGCCCCAGCTGTTTACATTGTACATTAATGATTTAGACGAGGGGATTAAATGTAGTATCTCCAAATTTGCGGATGACACTAAGTTGGATGGCAGTGTGAGCTGCGAGGAGGATGCTATGAGGCTGCAGAGTGACTTGGATAGGTTAGGTGAGTGGGCAAATGCATGGCAGATGAAATATAATGTGGATAAATGTGAGGTTATCCACTTTGGTGGTAAAGACAGAGAGACAGACTATTATCTGAATGGTGACAGATTAGGAAAAGGGGAGGTGCAACGAGACCTGGGTGTCATGGTACATCAGTCATTGAAGGTTGGCATGCAGGTACAGCAGGCGGTTAAGAAAGCACATGGCATGTTGGCCTTCATAGCGAGGGGATTTGAGTACAGGAGCAGGGAGGTGTTGCTACAGTTGTACAGGGCCTTGGTGAGGCCACAGCTGGAGTATTGTGTACAGTTTTTGTCTCCTAACTTGAGGAAGGACATTCTTGCTATAAAGGGAGTGCAGCGAAGGTTCACCAGACTGATTCCCGTGATGGTGGGACTGACATATCAAGAAAGACTGGATCAACTTGGCTTGTATTCACTGGAGTTCAGAAGAATGAGAGGGGATCTCATAGAAACGTTTAAAATTCTGACGGGTTTAGACTGGTTAGATGCAGGAAGAATGTTCCCAATGTTGGGGAAGTCCAGAACCAGGGGTCACAGTCTAAGGACAAGGGGTGAGCCATTTAGGACCGAGATGAGGAGAAACTTCTTCACCCAGAGAGTGGTGAACCTGTGGAATTCTCTACCACAGAAAGTTGTTGAGGCCAATTCACTAAATATATTCAAAAAGGAGTTAGATGTAGTCCTTACTACTAGGGGGATCAAGGGGTATGGCGAGAAAGCAGGAATGGGGTACTGAAGTTGCATGTTCAGCCATCAACTCATTGAATGGCGGTGCAGGCTCGAAGGGCCAAATGGCCTACTCCTGCACCTATTTTCTATGTTTCTATGTTTACATACATCCATTTCCCCCCCCCAGCCCCCCCCACCCCCCCATACATAGACCATGTGTGTGGCTCGACATCTGCATTGGCATACATGTACAGAGAATAAAGAATAGGATTAGTTATCTGACTGTTTGGGTTCAGCAGTAGTGGAACAAGTAAATATTACAGGTAAGGTGCATACGTGGTATTTCTGTCTTGCCCCTGGACTGTGGGTGCAGGTGGGTGAGGACGCTAGTTTCCAGAGCAACCAGACTGTGTCTAGGTTGTCTGATGGTGGCGCTATGCCTCCTGACAGCTGGGTGGACTCGGATCGCTCACCTGGCTGAGTCTCAGGGACTTTGCCATTGCCTAGTGGTGGGCAGAGCCACAAGAATGTGTGGCCTCCGTGTCCTCCTTTGAGGGCTGCAGAGTCTCCCTGCTGCCCTTCAGTGGTGGTGGGAGCTTGGTCATTCCAGGTCCCGTCGGGAGGGCTGGAGGTGCTGGCCTCTTGTTCCCGGTGCTGACCGTGGCGGCCAGAGAGGTAGGGCCGATCTGGGGCAGGGTGCCGTCCGCTGATCGCTGGCCCTGCAGTGGGTATGCTTCCACTGTGTGTGTCCAGACTCCCACATTGGTCCCGGAGGCGCAGGCTACATGATTGGGCAGCCCGCTGGACCTGGGTGCTTCCCACAGGAGGTTGCCCTTGGTTTTGTCAGCGTATATGTTGAACCCGGCATCAGACATTATTCTATCATTTACATGCATGCTACATTGGCTCCGATCGCAATCACCCGACTCGACTTTGTTGGTTGTCTTTACAAAATCACATTTGTCAATTACATCTTTTCCCTCAGTTACATCTTTTCCCTGCATGCTACCAACATCGCTGTACAATATTACATTTAGCTACTTGTATCCATCAATTACATCTTTTCCACGTATCCTACCGGCATCGCTGTTCAAAGGTAGATTTAGATATTTGCATTTGTCAATTACATCTCTTACATTAGTATCACCGGCATCGCTGTACAAAAAGTGGAACTGTCCCTTTAATTGTTCTGAGTTGCTGGTCTCCTTTAAGAGGGCCTTGCAATCTTTACCCCAATCCGGTTTGATGCTCGGCATCACGTGTTGCTCTCTCAACGCTACCCCTCGTGGTCTGGTCGCGGCCATTTTGATTTCAGGTGCTTCACCTCGTGGTGCGGGTGCCATCTTCTCTCTCTCCATGAGGTAGGCTGCGGTGATCCTTTTCTCCCCGGGTTCTGCCACGGAAGCCGGGAATTTACCTTTTGCGACAAACTTCTTCCTTCAGAGTCCTGCCACTGGAGCCCGGAAGGTGAGGTCTGGTTGCTCAGGTTGGATCATCTCGCCGTTGGGTTGTGCAGTCTGTGTCGTCACCGCGCAGTCGAGTTGGACGGTAGGATCTTCAGGTGCTGCGATGGATCCAAATTTGTGGCCGCAAAGGACGTGGATCGGCGGGGCCTGGAGGCTTTCCCAGCTCCATTAGATTTGGATTTGTTTCATCCATCTTCTTCCTAGAAGCGTTGGACCATCGCCAGCGAAGATCCACACAGGTAACTTGTGCATCACGTCGCCGTAGGACACCTGGACATCCACGCTGCCAACGACTGGGATGGTGTCATTTCTGTAAGTGAGCAGCTTCACCTGGATTGGTAGCATTTTAGATTGTTCGGCGGGATTGTCCCAGAGTTTCTCGAAGGCCGCCTGATTCATCAGCGATTGGCTCGCCCCTGTGTTGACCTCCATTGAGACTGGAACACCATTGATTTCGACTTCTATTTTCAACGGGGAACTTTCGGTGGAGCAGGTAAACACTCCGTATACCTCTTCCTGGGGCTGAGCTGCCTCCTGGACTCTCTCATCGTCTTCATCAGCGCTGGACCCCGGGTGATCGGCCAACTCTTCAGCGACTTGGTGAGTAAAATTTCTTTTCCACATTCGCTGGAGATAGCCTTTCGCGTTACAGCCTTTGCAGTATAATCTTTGCACCGGCACTGGTGGGCTCTGTGATTTCCTCCACAGCGCCAGCATGAGGCTGGCTAGTTGGCCCCCTGCGGCGGACTCAAGGTTGTGGGACTCGGGGTCGCAGCCTTGCCTTTGAAAGGTGCCATTCGGTTCACGGTACTTACTGCGTTAGAGTCCTGGAGGTGAGTCATCATCCTTCTGGAATCGCAGGCCGAGGCCATGAATGCCTTGCTGATGTTAATTACCTTCTGCAGGGTGACCATGGTGTCCGCAGAGAGCAGCTTGTGGAGGAGGCCTCTGCTGAGCAGGATAGCGAGGATAGCGCTTATCAGCTAGCGAGGTCGGTGTCTCTCCAGCCAGGTCGTTCGCGATGAAGTAGTGTTCTAGCCTTTCCACAAAGGCATCCCAATCTTCCCCATCAGTGAATTGTTGAAAGTTGCCAAGGTTAGCCATTTTACATGTGGAAATTCGTATTTTCGTCACCAATTGTTGTGTCTGTAAGCACTCTGGTAATGACTCCACCAGGTAAAGTATTGCACTTGGATTGTTGTGACCTTAGTCCTTTTTATTGCAGCTCCTGAATGAGGTACAGCAAGGTGAGCTCCCTTTTATACTTGGTTACCTGCAGTGTGCTGGTGACCTCTAGGTCTCCACCAGTTGCACCCTCTGGTGGGTCAGGCATATTGTATACAGTGTGAAGATATATTCAAAGGTCTTATGTAACTGTACATTAAGTGTACAGGGTATATTCATACACAACACCTCCAAAGCAAGTATATCCTTTCTTAAATATGGAAACCAAAACTGCACGCAGTATTCTGGGTGTGGCCTCACCAATACTTTATATAACGGTAGTAAGACTTCCAAGCTTTTATACTCCATGCCCTTTGCAATAAAGACCAAGATACCATTGGCATTCCTGATCACTTGCTGTACCTGCATACTATCCTTTTGTGTTTCACGTACAAGTACCCCCAGGTCCCGCTGTACTGCGGCACTTTGCAATCTTTCTCCATTTAAATAATAACTTGCTCTTTGATTTTTTTCTGACAAAGTGCATGACCTCACACTTTCCAACATTATACTCCATCTGCCAAATTTTTGCCCACTCACTTAGCCTGTCTATGTCCTTTTGCAAATTTTCTGTGTCCTCCTCACACATTGCTTTTCCTCCCATCTTTGTATCGTCAGCAAACTTGGCTTCATTACACTCAGTCCCTTCTTCCAAGTCGTTAATATAGATTGTAAATAGTTGGGGTCCCAGCACTGATCCCTGCGACACCCCACTAGTTACTGGTTGCCAACCAGAGAATGAACCATTTATCCCGACTCTTGTTCTCTGTTAGTTAGCCAACCCTCTATCCATGCTAATATATTACCCCCAACCCTGTGAACTTTTATCTTGTGCAGTAACCTTTTATGTGGCACCTTGTCAAATGCCTTCTGGAAGTCCAAATACACCACATCCACTGGTTCCCCTTTATCCACCATGTTCGTTACAACCTCAAAGAACTCCAGCAAATTTGTCAAACATGACTTCCCCTTCATAAATCCATGCTGACTCTGCCTGACCAAATTTTGCTTTTCCAAATGTACTGCTACTGCTTCTTTAATAATGGACTCCAACATTTTCCCAACCACAGATGTTAGGCTAAGTGGTCTATAGTTTCCTGCTTTTTGTCTGCCTCCTTTTTTAAATAGGGGCGTTACATTTGCAGTTTTCCAATCTGCTGGGACCTCCCCAGAATTCGGGGAATTTTGGTAAATTACAACTAAAGCATCCACAATCCCTGCCGCTATTTCTCTTAAGACCCTAGGATGCAAGCCATCAGGTCCAGGGGATTTATCTGTCTTTAGTCCCATGATTATTACTGATTAGTGATTGTGATTGTGTTAAGTTCCTCCCCCTATAGCCCCTAGACTATCCACTGTTGGAATATTGTTAGTGTCCTCTACCGTAAAGACTGATACAAAATATTTGTTCAGAGTTTCTGCCATCTCCATGTTCCCCATTACTAATTCCCCGGTCTCATCCTCCAAGGGACCAACATTTACTTTAGCCACCCTTTTCCTTTTTATATACCGATGGAAACTCTTGCTATCTGTTTTTATATTTTGCGCTAGTTTACTTTCAAGTCTATCTTCCCTTTCTTAATCATATTTTTAGTCGTCCTTTGCTGGCTTTTAAAAGCTTCTCAATCTTCTGTCCTCCCACTAATTTTGGCCACTTTGTATGCCCTTGTTTTTAATTGGATACATAGAAACATAGAAAATAGGTGCAGGAGTAGGCCATTCGGCCCCCTCGAGCCTGCACCGCCATTCAATAAGATCATGACTGATCATTCCTTCAGTACCCCTTTCCTGCTTTCTCTCCACACCCCTTGATCCCCTTAACCGTAAGGGCCATATCTAATTCCCTCTTGAATATATCCAATGAACTAGCATCAACAACTCTCTGCGGCAGGGAATTCCACAGGTCAACAACTTTCTGAGTGAAGAGGTTTCTCCTCATCTCAGTCCGTATTGGCCTACCCCTTATCCTAAGACTATGTCCCCTGGTTCTGGACTTCCCAACATCGAGAACATTCTTCCCGCATCTAACCTGTCCAGTCCCGTCAGAATCTTATATGTTTCTATGAGATCCCCTCTCATCCTTCTAAACGCCAGTGAATAAAGGCCCAGTTGATCCAGTCTCTCCTCATATGACAGCGCAGCCATCCCTGGAATCAGTCTGGTGAACCTTCGCTGCTCTCCTTCAATAGCAAGAACGTCCTTCCTCAGACTAGGAGACCAAAACTGAACACAATATTCCAGGTGAGGCCTCACTAAGGCCCTGTACAACTGCAGTAAGACCTCCCTGCTCCTATATTCAAATCCCCTAGCTATGAAGGCCAACATACCATTTGCCTTCTTTACTGCCTGCTGTACCTGCGTGCCCACTTTCAGTGACTGATGAACCATGACACCAGGTCTCATTGCACCTCCCCTTTTTCTAGTCTGCCGCCATTCAGATAATATTCTGCCTTCGTGTTTTTGCCCCCAAAATGGATAACCTCACATTTATCCACATTATACTGCATCTGCCATGTATTTGTCCACTCACCTAATCTGTCCAAGTCACCCTGCAGCCTCTTAGCGTCCTCCTCACAGCTCACACTGCCACCCAGTTTAGTGTCATCCGCAAACGTGGAGATCTTACAATCTATTCCTTCATCCAAATCGTTAATGTATATTGTAAAGAGCTGGGGCCCCAGCACTGAGCCCTGCGGCACCCCACTAGTAACTGCCTGCCATTCTGAAAAGGACCCGTTTATCCCGACTCTCTGCTTCCTGTCTGCCAACCAGTTCTCTATCCATGTCAGTACATTACTCCCAATACCATGCGCTTTGATTTTGTACAACAATCTCTTGTGCGGGACCTTGTCAAAAGCCTTTTGAAAGTCCAAATACACCACATGCACTGGTTCTCCCTTGTCCACTCTACTAGTTACATCCTCAAAAAATTCCAGAAGATTCATCAAGCATGATTTCCCTTTCATAAATCCATGCTGACTTGGTCCGATCCTGTCACTGCTTTCCAAATGTGCTGCTATTTCATCCTTAATGATTGATTACAACATTTTCCCCACTGCTGATGTCAGGCTAACCGGTCTATAATTACCCGCTTTCTCTCTCCCTCCTTTTTTAAAAAGTGGCGTTACATTAGCTACCCTCCAGTCCATAGGAACTGATCCAGAGTCGATAGATTGTTGGAAAATGCTCACCAATGCATCCACTATTTCTAGGGCCACTTCCTTAAGAATTCTGGGATGCAGACTATCAGGACCCGGGGATTTATCGGCCTTTAATCCCATCAATTTCCCTAACACAATTTCCCGCCTTTCAATTCCTGATTCTCACTCGACCCACTGTCCCCTAGTACATTCAGAAGGTTATTCGTGAAGACAGAACTGAAGTATTGGTTCAATTGGTCTGCCATTTCTTTGTTCCCCATTATAAATTCACCTGAATCTGACTGCAAGGGACCTACGTTTGTTGTTACTAATCTTTTTCTCTTCACATATTTATAGAAGCTTTTGCAGTCAGTTTTTATGTTCCCTGCAAGCTTCCTCTCGTGCTCTATTTTCCCCTTCTTAATTAAACCCTTAGTCCTTCTCTGTTGAATTCTAAATTTCTCCCAGTCCTCAGGTTTGTTGCTTTTTCTAACCAATTTATATGCCTCTTCATTGGTTTTAACACTATCCTTAATTTCCCTTGTTAGCCATCGTTGAGCCACCTTCCCAGTTTTATTTTTACTCCAGACAGGGATGTACTATTGCTGAAGTTCATCCATGTGATCTTTAAATGTTTGCCATTGCTTATCCACCGTCAACTCTTTAAGTATCCTCTGCCATCCTATTCTAGCCAATTCACACCTCATACTGTCGAAGTTACCTTTCCTTAAGTTCAGGACCCTAGTTTCCGAATTAACTTGGTCACTCTCCATCTTAATAAGGAATTCTACTATACTATGGTCACTTTTCCCCAAAGGGCCTCGCACAACAAGATTGCTAATTAGTCCCTTCTCATTACACATCACCCAGTCTCGGATGGCCAGCTCCCTGGTTGATTCCTCGACATATTGGTCTATAAAACTATCCCTAATACACTCCAGGAAATCCTCCTCCACCGCATTGTTACCAATTAAGTTAGCCCAATCTATATATAGATTAAAGTCGCCCATGATTACTGCTGTACCTATTGCACACATCCCTTATTTCTTGTTTGATGATGTCCCCAACCTCACTACTACTATTTGGTGGTCTATACACAACTCCCACTAGGATTTTCTGCCCTTTGGAATTCCGCAGCTCTACGCATACCGATTCCATATCATCCAGGCTAATGTCCTTCCTTACAATTGCATTGATTTCCTCTTTAACCAGCAACGCTACTCCACCTCCTTTTCCTTTCTGTCTATCCTTCCTAAATGCTGAATACCCTTGGATGTTGAGTTCCCAGCCTTGGGCACCCTGGAGCCATGTCTCTGTGATGCCAATCACATCGTATCCGTTAACTGCTTTCTGCGCAGTTAATTCATCCACCTTATTCCGAATACTCCTCGTATTGAGGCACAGAGCCTTCAGGCTTGTCTTTTGAACACACTTTGCCCCTTTTGAATCTTGCTGTAATGTGGCCCTTTTTACCATCCTTTATTTCTTTAGTTAGCCACGGATGGCTATCCTTTCTCTTACATCCTTTCCTCCTCACTGGAATATATTTTTCTTGAGAGTTGTGAAATATCTGCTTAAATGTACGCCACTGTTGAACAACCGTCCTACACTTTAATCTATTTTCCCAGTCCACTTTACCCAACTCTGCTCTCATACCTTCGTAGTCTCCTTTATTTAAGCTTAGTACGCTAGTTTAGAGATCCACTTTCTCACTCTCCATCTGAATTTGAAATTCAACCTTGCTATGATCACTCATTCTGAGGGGATCCATTACTCGGAGATTGTTTATTAATCCAGTCTCATTACACAGGCCCAGATCTAAGATAGCCTGCCCCCTGGTTGGTTCCGTTAGATACTGCTCAAGGAACCCCTCCCTTACGCACTCTATGAACTGCTCCTCAAGGCTAACCTGACTAACTTGATTTGTCCAATCAATATGGAGGTTAAAATCACCCGTGATTATTGCTGTTCCCTTTTTACAAGCCCCCACTATTTCCTGGTTTATGCTCCGACCAACAGAGTTGCTACTGTTAGAGGGCCTATAGACTACGCCCACCAGTGACTTTTTCCCCTTATTGTTCCTTATCTCCACCCAAACTGTTTCAACACTCTTATCATTTGAGCCAATATCGTTTCTTACTATTGCAGTGATTCCATCCTTTATCAATAGAGCTACCCCACCTCCTTTTCCTTTCTGTCTGTCCTTCCGGATTGTCAAGTACCTCTGAATATTTAATTCCCAGTCCTGGTCACCTTGCAACCAAGTCTCTGTAATGGCTATCAGATCATACTCATTTGTCTCAATTTGTGCCGTCAACTCATCTATCTTGTTACAAATGCTACGTGCATTTAGACAAAGTGCCTATAAGTTTGTTTTTTTAATGCTTTTTTCCTGCTTGTTTCCTCTCTCCTTCAAACTCACTTTCTTTATTTTCTTCAAACTCACTTTCTTTATTTCTGCTTTCTAATGCCAGCTTTACTCCCCTGAATCTAGTTTCAGGTTCCCATCCCCCTGCCAAGCTAATTTAAACCCTCCCCAACAGCACTACAACCCCCCACCGCGAGGATATTGGTCCCGGCTCTGCTGAGGTGCAACCCATCTGGCTTGTACAGGTCCCACCTCCCCCAGAAGGGGTCTCAATGCCTCAGGAAACTAAAGCCCTCCCACCTGCACCATCTCTCCAGCCACGTATTCATCTGCTCTAACCTCCCATTTCTCTACTCACTAGCTTGTGGCACTGGGAGTAATCCGGAGATTACTGCCTTTGAGGTCCTGCTTTTTAATTTCTCTCCTAGCTCACTAAACTCTGCCTGCAGGACCTCATCCCTTTTCCTATCTATGTCATTGGTACCGATGTGGACCACCACCTCTAGCTGTTTACCCTCTCCCCCCAGAATGCCCTGCAGCTGTTTAGTAACATCCTTGACCCTGGCACCAAGGAGGCAGCATACCATCCTGGAGTCATGTCTGTGGCCGCAGAAATGCCTGTCTGCTTCCCTGACTATTGAATCCCCTACCACTATAGCCCTTCCATTCTTCTTCCCCCCCGCACCCCCCCTGCCCCCCGTGCAGCTGAGCCACCCGTGGTACCGTGGACTTGGCTCTGGCTGCACTCCCCAGAGCCACCATCGCCCCCACCGGTACTCACAACAGAGTACCGGTTGGAGAGTGTGGTGTCCTTACACCTTACGATAGAATCAAATGAGGCATGTACTGCAGACAAGATCACTACGTGACCTGAATCTTTATTCCCAGGACCAAGAAGTGCTGACCCTGCGTGGGACCTCCCTTTATATACCTGGATGACCAGGTGAGGAGTGTCTCCTACAAGTTCACCCCCTGTGGTCAAGGTGTGCATTTCTCAGGTGTATACAGTGTACAGTGTTGTTACATAAAGGTTACAGTTATATGAAGGTTACAAACATGACATCACCTCCCCCCAATGTCTTTGGGTCAAAGATTGAGTCTTTCAGGTGGTCGACGCTCTCTCGTGGAGCACCGCAGTTGGGGCTCTGGTGGTTGAGCCTTGTCATGCGTCTCTGTCGCCTGAGGTGATTCCGGCCTGTCCTGGCTGGCCGCAGGGACTGTGCATGCTGGTGAATGTCCTTGTTACTCGTCCACTGGCAGTGGTGTGGGTAACATCTCATGATCTTCCTCAGGTTCCTCAGTGTCCATGCTGAACCTTTTCTTTACTTGGTCCAGATGTTTGTGGTATATCTGCCCATTGTTAAGTCTGACCACTATAACCCTATTCCCATCTTTGCCAATTACAGTGCCCTCAAGCCAATTGGGTCCTAAAGCATGATTGAGAACGAATACAGGGTCATCGATTTCTATGCATCTCCCCACTGAGTTGCGATCATGGCAGTCGATTTGGGACTGGCAATTCAATATGATATACTCGATCCATTTCGAGTACGCATCGACAACAATCAGGAACATTTTTCCCATGAATGGGCCCGCGTAGTCTACGTGAATATGTGACCATGGCCTGGTGGTCCAAGGTCACGGGCTGAGTGGGGCCTCCCTGGGGGCATTTCCCAGCCGAGCACACGTCGTGCACCTGTGAACCCAGTGTTCCAGGTCTGAGTCAATTCCCGGCCACCATACATGTGACCGGGCAATGGCCTTCATTAGCACGATGCCTGGGTGCTCGCTGTGGCGTTCCCTGATGAATGCTTTCCTTCCTTTCTGGGGCATGACTATCCAGCTGCCTCATAGCAGGCAGTCAGCTTGGATGGAGAGCTCGTCCACCTGCCTGTGAAATGGCCTGACCTCCTCGGGGCACGCTCCGTGTACGGGCGCCCAATCCCCAGTCAGGACACATTTCTTTATCAGTGACAGGAGGGGATCTCTGTTGGTCCAGGTTTTGATCTGGCGGGTTGTGATGGGGGAGCCTGCGATGTCGAAAGCCTCAACGGCCATGACCATCTCCGCACTTTGCTCCAACGCCCCCTCAGTGGTCGCCAGTGGAAGCCTGCTGAGTGCGTTAGCGTAATTTTCGGTGCCTGGCCGGTGCCGTATGGTGTAGTCATACGCAGCCAGCGTGAGGGCCCACCGCTGTATGTGAGCTGACGCATTGGCATTGAAAGCCTTGCTGTTGGAAAACAGGGATGTTAATGGTTTGTGGTCCGTTTCTAACTCGAACCTTCTACCAAAAAGGTACTGGTGCATCTTTTTCACCCCGTAGACACATGCGAGTGCTTCCTTTTCAACCATCCCATATCCCCGTTCTGCCTGGGAGAGCGACCTGGAGGCATAAGCCACAGGTTGGAGTTGGCCCTCATCATTACTTTGCTGCAACACGCACCCAACCCCACAGGACGATGCATCACACGTTAAAACCGGTTTCTTACAGGGGTTAGAACATAAGAACATAAGAACATAAGAATTAGGAACAGGAGTAGGCCATCTAGCCCCTCGAGCCTGCTCCGCCATTCAACGAGATTATGGCTGATCTGGCCGTGGACTCAGCTCCACTTAACCGCCCACTCCCCGTAACCCTTAATTCCCTTATTGGTTAAAAATCTATCTATCTGTGATTTGAATACATTCAATGAGCTAGCCTCAACTGCTTCCTTGGGCAGAGAATTCCACAGATTCACAACCCTCTGGGAGAAGAAATTCCTTCTCAACTCGGTTTTAAATTGGCTCTCCCGTATTTTGAGACTGTGCCCCCTAGTTCTAGTCTCCCCGACCAGTGGAAACAACCTCTCTGCCTCTATCTTGTCTATCCCTTTTATTATTTTAAATGTTTCTATAAGATCACCCCTCATCCTTCTGAACTCCAACGAGGTAAAGACCCAGTCTGCTCAATCTATCATCATAAGGTAACCCTCTCATCTCCGGAATCAGCCTAGTGAATTGTCTCTGTACCCCCTCCAAAGCTAGTATATCCTTCCTTAAGTAAGGTGACCAAAACTGCACGCAGTACTGCAGGTGCGGCCTCACTAATACCCTATACGGTTGCAACAGGACCTCCCTGCTTTTGTACTCCATCCCTCTCTCAATGAAAGCCAACATTCCATTCGCCTTCTGATTACCTGCTGCACCTGCAAACTAACTTTTTGGGATTCATGCACAAGGACCCCCAGGTCCCTCTGCTCTGCAGCATGTTGTAATTTCTCCCCATTCAAATAATATTCCCTTTTACTGTTTTTTTTCCCCAAGGTGGATGACCTCACATTTTACGACATTGTATTCCATCTGCCAAATTTTAGCCCATTCGCTTAACCTATCTAAATCTCTTTGCAGCCTCTCTGTGTCCTCTACACAACCCACTTTCCCACTAATCTTTGTGTCATCTGCAAATTTTGTTGCACTACACTCTGTCCCCTCTTCCAGGTCATCTATGTATATTGTAAACAGTTGTGGTCCCAGCACCGATCCCTGTGGCACACCACTAACCACTGATTTCCAACCCAAAAAGGACCCATTTATCCCGACTCTCTGCTTTCTGTTAGCCAGCCAATTCTCGATCCATGCTAATACATTTCCTCTGACTCCGCGTACCTTTATCTTCTACAGTAACCTTTTGTGTGGCACCTTATCAAATGCCTTTTGGAAATCTAAATACACCACATCCATCGGTACACCTCTATCCACCATGCTCGTTATATCCTCAAAGAATTCCAGTAAGTTAGTTAAACATGATTTCCCCTTCATGAATCCATGTTGCGTCTGCTTGATTGCACTATTCCTATCTAGATGTCCCGCTATTTCTTCCTTAATGCTAGCTTCAAGCATTTTCCCCACTACAGATGTTAAACTAACCGGCCTATAGTTACCTGCCTTTTGTCTGCCCCCTTTTTTAAACAGAGGCGTTACATTAGCTGCTTTCCAATCCGCTGGTACCTGCCCAGAGTCCAGAGAATTTTGGTAGATTATAACGAATGCATCTGCTATAACTTCCGCCATCTCTTTTAATAACCTGGGATGCATTTCATCCGGACCAGTGGACTTGTCTATCTTAAGTCCCATTAGCCTATCCAGCACTACGCCCCTAGTGATAGCGATTATCTCAAGGTTCTCCCTGCCCACATTCCCGTGACCAGCAATTTTTGGCATGGTTTTTGTGTCTTCCACTGTGAAGACCGAAGCAAAATAATTGTTTAAGGTCTCAGCTATTTCCACATTTCCCATTATTAAATCCCCCTTCTCATCTTCTAAGGGACCAACATTTACTTTAGTCACTCTTTTCCGTTTTATATATCGGTAAAAGCTTTTACTATCTGTTTTTATGTTTTGCGCAAGTTTACTTTCATAATCTATCTTTCCTTTCTTTATTGCTTTCTTAGTCATTCTTTGCTGTCGTTTAAAATTTTCCCAATCTTCTAGTTTCCCACTAACCTTGGCCACCTTATACGCATTGGTTTTTAATCTGATACTCTCCTTTATTTCCTTGGTTATCCATGGCTGGTTATCCCTTCTCTTACCGCCCTTCTTTTTCACTGGAATATATTTTTGTTGAGCACTATGAAAGAGCTCCTTAAAAGTCCTCCACTGTTCCTCAATTGTGCCACCGTTTAGTCTGTGTTTCCAGTCTATTTTAGCCAACTCTGCCCTCATCCCACTGTAGTCCCCTTTGTTTAAGCATAGTACGCTCGTTTGAGACACTACTTCCTCACCCTCAATCTGTATTACAAATTCAACCATACTGTGATCACTCATTCCGAGAGGATCTTTGACGAGCAGATCGTTTATTATTCCTGTCTCATTACACAGGACCAGATCTAAGATAGCTTGCTCCCTTGTAGGTTCTGTAACATACTGTTCTAAGAAACAATCCCGTGGGCATCCTATGAATTCCTCCTCAAGGCTACCCCGCGCGATTTGATTTAAACAATCGATATGTAGTTTAAAATCCCTCATGATTACTACCGTTCCTTTTTCACATGCCTCCATTATTCCCTTGATTATTGCCCGCCTGACCAAGAAGTTATTATTTGAGGGCCTATAAACTACGCCCACCAGTGACTTTTTCCCCTTACTATCTCTAATGTCCACCCACAATGATTCAACATTTTGTTCATTAGAGCCGATATTGTCTCTCACAACTGCCCTGATATCATCCTTTATTAACAGAGCTACCCCACCTCCTTTCCCTTCTTGTCTATCTTTCCGAATTGTCAGATACCCCTGTATGTTTAATTCCCAGTCTTGGCCCCCCTGCAACCACGTTTCTGTAATGGCCACCAAATCATACCAATTCGTAATGATTTGTGCCATCAACTCATTTACTTTATTTCGAATGCTGCGTGCTTTTAGTTAGTGTTTTAATACTAGTTTTGAAACCATGATTTTTAGTTTTGACCCCTGCTGCAGACCCTTTATATTCATACATATTGTCCCTTCCTGTCACCTTGTGGTTTACACTTACCCCAGTGCTACTCTGCTCTGTTGCCTCCTGCCTTTTGCATTCTTTCTTGGGGTCCTGTTCATCTACGTTCTCACCCACTCTAACTAGCTCAGAGCCCTCTCCTGGGTTCCGAATACTCCTTGCATTGAGGCAACGAGCTTTCATGCTTACCTTTTTATTACAATTTGACCCTTTCGAATTTTGCTGTACAGTGGCCCTTTTTGTTTTTTGCCTTGGATTTCTCTGCCCTCCACTTTTACTCATCTCCTTTCTGTCATTTGCTTTTGTCTCCATTTTGTTTCCCTCTGTCTCCCTGCATTGGTTCCCATCCCCCTGCCATATTAGTTTAACTCCTCCCTCACAGCACTAGCAAACACTCCCCCTAGGACATTGGTTCCGGTCCTGCCCAGGTGCAGACCGTCTGGTTTGTACTGGTCCCATCTCCCCCAGAACCGGTTCCAATGCCCCAGGAATTTGAATCCCTCCCTGCTGCACCACTGCTCAAGCCACGTATTCATCTGAGCTATCCTGCGATTCCTACTCTGACTAGCACGTGGCACTGGTAGCAATCCTGAGATTACTACTTTTGAGGTCCTACGTTTTAATTTAGCCTGTAGCTCCTTAAATTCATCTCGTGGGGCCTCATCCCTTTTTTTTACCTATATCGTTGGTACCAATGTGCACCACGACAACTGGCTGTTCACCCTCCCTTTTCAGAATGTCCTGCACCCGCTCTGAGACATCCTTGACCCTTGCACCAGGGAGGCAACATACCATCCTGGAGTCTCAGTTGCGGCCGCAGAAACGCCTATCTATTCCCCTTACAATCGAATCCCCTATCACTATCGCTCTCCCACTCTTTTTCCTGCCCTCCTGTGCAGCAGAGCCAGCCACGGTGTCATGAACTTGGCTACTGCTGCCCTCCCCTGATGAGTCATCCCCCTCAACAGTACTCAAAGCGGTGTATCTGTTTTGCAGGGGGATGACCGCAGGGGACCCCTGCACTACCTTCCTTGCACTGCTCTTCCTGCTGGTCTTCCATTCCCTAGCTGGCTGTGGACCCTTCTCCTGCGGTAAGACCAACTCGCTACACGTGCTACTCACGTCATTCTCAGCATCGTGGATGCTCCAGAGTGAATCCAACGCGGACCGTCAGGAGCTGGAGGCGGATACACTTCCCGCACATGTAGTCGTCAGGGACACCGGAAGTGTCCCTGAGTTCCCACATGGTACAGGAGGAGCATATCATGTGACCGAGCTCTCCTGCCATGACTTAACCCTTAGATAGACTTAAATTGGCAACAACAATGCTAAAGTTTACTCACTGCTATGGAAGAAAAAAAAGAAAAACTACTCACCAATCCAGCCAATCACTTACCCCCTTGGCTGTGACGTCACCTTTCTATTTCTTTCTACTTCTTTTTTGCCTTCTCCCTGTAGCTGTACAAGCCGCGCCTATCCATGGACCTCCTCGATGCTGGGCCCTGGACTCCCTGCTGTGCCTTTTATAGGCCTCTCTCTGAAGTCCTGACTGCCTCACCATGCACCTCCTCAACGCGGTTGTACAAGGTCAACAGCTTGTTAGAACAAAGCAGGCTCTGCGCCCGATTGAAAGCCCGTTCTTGACAGTCCCCCCAAAACCATTCACAACCTTTACGCAGGAGCACGTGTAGCGGCTCCAACAATGTGCTTACGTTCGGCAGAAGGTTCCTGAAGTAGTTCAAGAGTCCCAGGAATGACCGCAACTCCGATATCTCCGCAATGCTGGGCCTGGGCGCACGACGGATCGCCTCTGTTTTGGATTCGGTCGGCCGGATCCCATCTGTGGCAACCTTTCTGCCCAAAAACTCGACCTCTGGGACCAAAAACACACACTTGGACTTCTTTAGTCGCAAGCCTACCCGGTCCAGTCGGCGTAGCACCTCCTCCAGGTTGTGGAGGTGTTCCTCGGTGTCTTGACCCGTGATTAGGATGTCACCTTGGAATACGATTGTTCCAGGAATGGATTTAAGCAGGCTTTCCATGTTCCTCTGGAAGATAGCGGCCGCTGAACGAATGCCAAATGGATACCTGTTGTAAACAAATAGCCTCTTGTGCGTAGTGATAGTGGTCAAAAGCTTGGATTCTTCAGCCAGTTCCTGAGTCATGTAGGCTGAAGTGAGGTCCAACTTGGTGAACAGCTTGCCACCTGCCAACGTGGCAAAAAGATCTTCCGCTCTCTGAAGCGGGTATTGGTCCTGTAGTGACACTCGGTTGATGGTGGCCTTGTAGTCGCCACAAATCCTAACCGAGCCATCTGCTTTAAGGACAGGAACGATGGGGCTTGCCCAGTCACAGGCGAAATTATGCCCTCTCTTAGCAGCCTGTCCAACTCACTCTCAATTCTCTCATGCATCACATACAGCACAGCTCTGGCTTTGTGCTGCACTGATCTGGCGTCCGGGGTGATGCGTATCACTACTTTGGTGCCCTTAAAAGTCCCGACATCTGGTTGAAAAAGTGACTCAAATTTTTGTAGGACCTGTGAGCATGAACTTCGCTCCACAGATGAAATGGCATGCTCTTCCCCCCATTTCCAGTTCATCTCAGCTAACCAGCTCCTCCCCAAGAGCGCAGGACCATTCCCCAGGACAATCCAGAGTGGCAGCCGGTTCTCCGATCCATTGTGGGTGACCACCAAGTTTGCACTGCCTAGCACTGGGATTATCTCTCTGATGTACGTCCGTAACTGCGTGTCAATGCGTTCCAGTTTGGGCCTGTTAACTTTGAGTGGCCATCGTTTTTCAAATTATTGGGCACTCAAAAGTGACTGGCTGGCTCCTGTGTCCAGCTCCATGTGTACCGGGATGCCATTTAATTGGACTTTCATCATCATAGGTGGCATTTTGGTATACGAGCTGTGGATGTCTGCCACATGTACCCGCTGGACTTCAGCATCCATAGCTTTGCCCCAAGCATCAACCTGCCTTGCAGACCCCTCGTCTGGTTCCTCTGCCTCGTAAACTAACCTCGCTATGGACTTTCTGCACATTCTGGCCAAATGTCCACTGAAGTTACAGTTTCTACAGATAAATTGTTGAAACCTACAGGTTTTCGCAGCATGTCTGCCACCGCACCTCCAGCATGAGCTGAGATTGTTGTGAACAAAGGAACTGTTACCAGGCATTCCTCTTTGATTGTCTCTTTGATTACTCCTGAGCACTCTGTTGGTGAGTGTCAATGGTCCCATCCCGGGATGCATTGTCCCTTGTAATGGCGTGAATTGCTGATCCCCCTGCCATTGTCTCTGTTGCTGGCCCACCCTAGAGTCTGTTGCTGCCTGGGCGGTGTCGAATTGCCCTTGCCTGCCTGCGGGGTTCTGAGTCGCATTTACAATGTTAACTCCCTGGTCCATCGCCATGCTGGAACCAGGGCTGCGCGCGTAAATTATCTTGGTCTCCTCTTCCCCTGCCATGAAGGTCTGAGCCATCAATGCTGCTCTTTCCAAAGTCAAGTCCTTGGTCTCAATAAGCTTCCTGAAAATCCCGGCATGACCAATGCCCTCAATGAAGAAATCCCTCAACATCTCCCCCCTGCAGGCGTCTGTGAACTTACAGAGGCTGGCCAAACGGCGATGGTCCGCAACGAAGTCCGATATACTTTGTCCTTCCTGATGCCGGTGTGTATAGAACCAGTGCCGGGCCATGTGTATACTGCTCGCCGGTTTGAGGTGCTCACCGATCAGAGTGCTGAGCTCTTCAAAAGACTTGTCCGCCAGCTTCTCGGATGCGAGCAGGTCTTTCATCAGCACATACATCTTGGATCCACAGCTGGTCAGTAGATGCGCCCTCTGCTTGTCAGCCGCTTCCTCTCCCAGCCAGTCCTTCGTGACAAAGCTCTGCTGGAGCCTCTCAACGAAATCGTCCCAATCCTCACCAACACAGTACCGTTCCTCTGTGCTACTGGTGGCCATCCTCGTGGGTCGTTGATTCCCGTTTCTCGTCGCCAAATGTCATGTCCTTACACCTTACTAGAGAATCACACGAGGCATGTACTGCAGACAAGATCACTACATGACCTGAACCTTTATTCCGAGGACCAAGAAGTGCTGACCCTGCGTGGGATCTCCCTTTATATACCTGGATGACCAGGTGAGGAGTGTCTCCCACAAGTTCCACCCCTGTGGTCAAGATGTGCATTTCTCAGGTGTATACAGTGTACAGTGTTGTTACATAAAGGTTACAGTTATGTGAAGGTTACAAACATGGCAGAGAGCAAGATGGACTCAGTGGACTCCTGCACTTCCTGCCTAGTCCTCCTCTTCTGTATGGCGGTCACTCACTCCCTCTCTGCCTGCACACTCTTAAGAAACGTGCTATCCACGTTGCTCTCAGTCTCGAGGATGCACCGCGGTGACCCCAGCTGCTGTTCAAGCTCCAAAACACGGAGCTCGAGTTGGTGCAGCCGGAGACACCTCCTGCACACATGGTCACCCCGGCTGCGCGAAGCACCCAGGACTTTTCATATGCCACAGGATGTGCAATCCATGAGACTGAGTTGCCCTGCCATCCCTCTAGTTATACTTGCAAATATCGAGTTGAACTAAATTCTAATCCTTAGCACAACACACCCAGCAGCTACTCAGCAAACAGCTGATTTAATTAACTGGCTCTCCTTAGATAATAAAGATCACATATATTTACTGGCAGATGCTACTTACAACAATGCCAAAGGTTTCCTACCGAAAGGAAAAATAAAAATACTCACCAATCCACCAGCCAATCACTTACCCGCTTGGCTGTGACATCACACTTCGATTTTGATTTCAAAAAAACCTTTTTGCCCCTGCACCAGCTGGCTCCTTCCGACTCCGGGCCCCTTTTATGGGCCTCTCGATCCTCCCACTCCTGCACTTTTAGTGTGAGTTGTGCGTAATCGGTGACAGCAACTGTAATGTATTTGCTTCATGGGTTCTTAACTTAAGAATTCATAGCAACACATTGCTAATGTTTTATTAACAAAGGTTTAACAATCACACTACACATTACCAGTTCATCCACTAGGCTCACAACTGCATACCTCATCGTGGATGACCTAGACTCAACTGACTGGGGTTTTATTGAGTCTTGTGAACATCACGTGACTGGCCAAGCCACTCACAATGCAACAGTTCTACCAACCTGTGAGCATATTCACAGGTGCATATATTACAGCAACAAACAGATATCTCAGCTTTATTGTACTTGTGTTTTCGGTGACCTTCAGTTCTTCTTTAAACTGAATCTGTGCACATTTTAAAAAAACAATTACGCCCAGGAATACCATTGCAGATGCTCATGAATTGGCCGAGTTGCTGTGGAATAAATCCACCTTAGGAGCAGAGCAGACCCCTGCAGCGATATGAAAAGCAATGGAGCAGTACTACTGAATTTTGACACATAATAGTCTCTGATAAATGACACTGTAAATAGGACAGCCACAACTGAGCACTGCGAGATTTAAATGGTCATTATGGATTTGGATATTGTCTGCCTGACTCTCTGTTTACCGCCATGTCTACTTATCTACTTATTTATCTAACTCTACCTATGTATCTCTCTTTCCCCCTCTACTTCTTTTAATCAGTTATTCAGACACTCAACAAGAATTACTTCAGAATATATTCACTGTTGGCTTACATTGGCTGACACCAGTACAGATTAAATATCACCAACCTCTTATTTTACAGTTCAGTAACACATCTAGTGGAATAGCATGGATGAATTTAAGGGGAAGCTTAACATGGCATGAGTGAGAAAGGAATAGAAGGACATGCTGACTGGGTAAGATGAAATAGGGTGGGAGGAGGCTCGTGTTTGGCTGTATTCATTGGCTGCAAAGCGCTTTGAGATGTCCGGTGATCGTGAAAGGCGCTATATAAATCCAACTCTTTTCTTTTGTGTGGAGCTTAAACATTGGCATGGGCCAGTTGATCCGAATGGCCTCGCTTCCGCCCGCTTCCGGTGGGTTCTGCGGCGGCCGCCATTTTGTGGAGGTCGACAACAATGCCGTTGCCAGCATTTGCTCCAGATATTTTGATTAGGCAGATCGTGACGTCAATAAGCATGCAATGTTGAATTGATGCATGATCTGCTATTTTGGGCATTGCTGCTCCTTTTACTGCTGACCAGGTGTTCCGCAGCAGGAAGGAGTTCCCAACAGCGCTATTTAAAGGGATCATCATCAACAACTTGCAGCTGACTTGCTTTTTCAGTTCCACTGGCTTTGTCTAAGTTTGTACAACTGTTTGGAGGGTTAAAATTGGGACCGCTGATTCATAGCCTAAATTAAGGTTTATTTTCCAGTCTGAAAATCACCCTGGGCTAAAAGAGTTAAATGATGAGGACAGGGTGCATAGACTAGGCTTGTATTCTCGTGGGCATAGAAGATTAAGGGGTGATCTGATTGGGGTGTTTAAGATGATTAAAGGATTTTATAGGGTAGATAGAGAGAAACTATTTCCTCTGGTGGGGGAATCCAGTGCAAGGGGGCATAGCCTCAGAATTACATAAGATCATAAGAACATAAGAATTAGGAACAAGAGTAGGCCACCTCGCCCCTCGAGCCTGCTCCGCCATTCAACAGGATCATGGCTGATCTGGCCGTGGACTCAGCTCCACTAACCCGCCCGCTCCCCATAACCCTTAATTCCCTTATTGGTTAAAAATCTATCTATCTGTGATTTGAATACATTCAATGAACTAGCCTCAACTGCTTCCTTGGGCAGAGAATTCCACAGATTCACAACCCTCTGGGAGAAGAAATTCCTTCTCAACTCGGTTTTAAATTGGCTCCCCCGTATTTTGAGGCTGTGCCCCCTAGTTCTAGTCTCCCCGACCAGTGGAAACAACCTCTCTGCCTCTATCTTGTCTATCCCTTTCATTATTTTAAATGTTTCGATAAGATCACCCCTCATCCTTCTGAACTCCAACGAGTAAAGACCCAGCCTACTCAATCTATCATCATAAGGTAACCTCCTCATCTCCGGAATCAGCCTAGTATATCGTCTCTGTACCCCCTCCAAAGCTAGTATATCCTTCCTTAAGTAAGGTGACCAAAACTGCACGCAGTACTCCAGGTGCGGCCTCACCAATACCCTATACAGTTGCAGAAGGACCTCCCTGCTTTTGTACTCCATCCCTCTTGCAATGAAGGCCAACATTCCATTCGCCTTCCTGATTACCTGCTGCACCTGCAAACTAACTTTTTGGGATTCATGCACAAGGACCCCCAGGTCCCTCTGCACCGCAGCATGTTGTAATTTCTCCCCATTCAAATAATATTCCCTTTTACTGTTTTTTTTCCAAGGTGGATGACCTCACATTTTCCGACATTGTATTCCATCTGCCAAACCTTAGCCCATTCGCTTAACCTATCTAAATCTCTTTGCAGCCTCTCTGTGTCCTCTACACAACCCGCTTTCCCACTAATCTTTGTCTCATCTGCAAATTTTGTTACACTACACTCTGTCCCCTCTTCCAGGTCATCTATGTATATTGTAAACAGTTGTGGTCCCAGCACCGATCCCTCTGGCACACCACTAACGACCGATTTCCAATCCGAAAAGGACCTATTTATCCCGACTCTCTGCTTTCTGTTAGCCAGCCAATTCTCGATCCATGCTAATACATTTCCTCTGACTCTGCGTACCTTTATCTTCTGCAGTAACCTTTTGTGTGGCACCTTATCGAATGCCTTTTGGAAATCTAAATACACCACATCCATCAGTACACCTCTATCCACTATGCTCGTTATATCCTCAAAGAATTCCAGTAAATTAGTTAAACATGATTTCCCCTTCATGAATCCATGTTGCGTCTGCTTGATTGCACTATTCCTATCTAGATGTCCCGCTATTTCTTCCTTAATGATAGCTTCAAGCATTTTCCCCACTAAAGATGTTAAACTAACCGGCCTATAGTTACCTGCCTTTTGTCTGCCCCCTTTTTTAAACAGAGGCGTTACATTAGCTGCTTTCCAATCCGCTGGTACCTTCCCAGAGTCCAGAGAATTTTGGTAGATTATAACGAATGCATCTGCTATAACTTCCGCCATCTCTTTTAATACCTTCGGATGCATTTCACTGACTAATCGATATGTAGATTAAAATCCCCCATGATTACTGCCGTTCCTTTTTCCCATGCCTCCATTATTCCCTTGATTATTGCCCGCCCCAACGTGAAGTTATTTTTTGGGGGCCTATAAACTATGCCCACCAGTCAGTTTTTCCCCTTACTATCTCTAATCTCCACCCACAATGATTCAACATTTTGTTCATTAGAGCCAATATCGTCTCTCACAACCGCCCTGATATCATCCTTTATTAACAGAGCTACCCCACCTCCTTTCCCTTCTTGTCTATCTTTCCGAATTGTCAGATACCATACCCCTGTATGTTTAATTCCCAGTCTTGGCCACCCTTCAACCATGTTTCTGTAATGGCCACCAAATCATACCCATTTTTAATGATTTGTGCCATCAACTCATTTATTTTATTTCGAATGCTGCGTGCGTTTAGGTAGAGTGTTTTAATACTAGTTTTGAAACCATGATTTTTAGTTTTGACCCCTCCTGCAGACCCTTTATAGTCATACATATTGTCCCTTCATATCACCTTGTGGTTTACACTTACCCCAGTGCTACTCTGCTCTGTTGCCTCCTGCCTTTTGTATTCTTTCTTGGGGTCCTGTTCATCTGAGCTCTCACCCACTCTAACTAGCTCAGAGCCCTCTCCTGGGTTCCGAATACTCCTTGCATTGAGGCACCGAGCTTTCATGCTTGCCTTTTTATTACACTTTGACCCTTTAGAATTTTGCTGTACAGTGGCCCTTTTTGTTTTTTGCCTTGGGTTTCTCTGCCTTCCACTTTTACTCATCTCCTTTCTGTCTTTTGCTTTTGTCTCCATTTTGTTTCCCTCTGTCTCCCTGCATTGGTTCCCATCCCCCTGCCATATTAGTTTAACTCCTCCCCAACAGCACGAGCAAACACTACCCCTAGGACATTGGTTTCTGTCCTGTCCAGGTGCAGACCGTCCGGTTTGTACTGGTCCCACCTCCCCCAGAACCGGTTCCAATGCCCCAGGAATTTGAATCCCTCCCTGCTGCACCACTGCTCAAGCCACGTATTCATCTGAGCTATCCTGCGATTCCTACTCTGACTAGCACGTGGCACTGGTAGCAATCCTGAGATTACTACTTTTGAGGTCCTACGTTTTACTTTAGCTCCTAGCTCCTTAAATTCGTCTCATAGGACCTCATCCCTTTTTTTACCTATATCGTTGGTACCAATGTGCACCCTCCCTTTTCAGAATGTCCTGCACCCGCTCCGAGACATCCTTGACCCTTGCACCAGGGAAGCAACATACCATCCTGGAGTCTTATCCAATTCTCTTTTGAAAGCTACAATTGAGTCTGCCTCCACCACTCTTTCAGTCAGTGCATTCCAGATCCTAACCTCTTGCTGCGTAAGAAAGTTTTTCCTCGTGTCGCCTTTGTTTCTTTTGCGAATCACCTTAAATCTGTGTCCTCTGGTTCCTGACCCTTCCACCAATGGGAACAGTTTCTCTCTATCTACTCTGTCTAGACCCATCAGGATTTTGAACACCTCGACCTTCTCTGCTCCAAGGAGAACAACCCCAGCTTCTCCAGTCTATCCATATAGCTGAAATCCTTCAAGCGTGTCTCACCTCTTATGAGGGCTGATAGAGCTGGGCCGTTCAGGGGTGATGTCAGCAAGCACTTCTTCACACAAACGGTCGTGGAAATCTGGAACTCCTTGCCCCCACCCGCCCCCCAAAAAAGCTGTTAAGGCTGGGGGGTCAGTCGAAAATTTCAAAATTGAAATTGATGGATTTTTATTCGGCAAGGGTAATAAGGGTTACGCAACCAAGGCGGGAAGATGGAGTCAGATGGCAATCAGCCATGATCTAATTGAATGGCGGAAGAGGCTCGAGGGGCTGAATGGCCTGCTCCTGTTCCTATGTCAGGATTTGGGTGCATAGCGCTCCACAGATGAATTTCAGATACACGCTCCCTGCTGTGAGAAGGTCTGTGCTGGGGACATTGAATGATAAAATCTATCCCTCCCCATGCCTTACGGAGCAACACTGAATCCCTTCGTAAGAATAACAACTGAATCGTTTCAGATGCTTACAGTTACAGGAATCCAGATTACCGAGAGGAGAACGAGGAGAACTTGTTTGCAACGTGTGGGCGATGCCTCATGATCCTTTGCAATTTGTCTTGCAATAACAGTCCTTGTGGTTGTCCCATCTTCACATCTTATTAATCACGTGTAGATTATTTACCAGGAGACCAAATGCTTCAGTAAGCTGTGTTCCAAGGAGCAACGGTGAATTCAGTGCCATGCGTTCCAATGACAGAATGGTTAGCCATTTGCTAGTCAGTAAAAAGTCAGCATTTTCTAAATGAAGCTATAACCAATGATGCTTTAAAAGAGAATGTTTCTACCTGTGTGTTGCTGCAAAGAGCTGGCAGCATTCTCCAGTGACTGCAGGAATGAAACTTACCCACGTTATTGAACCCGCTTGCTGCCTGATATTTTGTGCATCTCTGATGAGTCCCTTACAATCAGCCCTCATAAGAGGTGAGACACGCTTGAAGGATTTCAGCTATGTGGATAGACTGGAGAAGCTGGGGTTGTTCTCCTTGGAGCAGAGAAGGTCGAGGTGTTCAAAATCCTGATGGGTCTAGACAGAGTAGATAGAGAGAAACTGTTTCCATTGGTGGAAGGGTCGGGAACCAGAGGACACAGATTTAAGGTGATTGGCAAAAGAAACAAAGGCGACATGAGGAAAAACTTTCTTACACAGCAAGAGGTTAGGATCTGGAATGCACTGACTGAAAGAGTGGTGGAGGCAGACTCAATTGTAGCTTTCAAAAGAGAATTGGATAAGTAGCTGAAAGAAAAATTATTGTAGGTCTAAGGGGAAAGAGTGGAAGAGTGGGACTAGCTCAGGTGTTCGTGCAGAGAGCCAGCACGACGGGCCGAATGGCCTCCTTCTCTGCTGTAACCATTCTATGATTCTATGATTCTATGAAATTGATGTTTGACTATCCTGGAATGGGGGCAATGTTGTCCCTAAGGTTGATCGTGCAGTCCCTTGCAGGCCGCTCATCACCTGCTACCGCTGGAAGATATATTGCTCATGCACAATCTCGCAGCAAATGTAAAGGGTACGTAAAGGGAAATAAAATAGAGAGAACATTGAATGGGGGGATGGGGACACCTTCCGATGGACTCCTCAATGGTCCTGAGCTGCATATTCGATCAAAAAACAGAAAGCACTTGCATTTACGTAACGCCTTTCATAACCTCAGCACTCTTGCCCGTACCCGGCCAGGTGGGGGGAGCAGGAACTCGTGCGCCAGGGGACCACAGCCAAGGACTCCGCGGGGCCCGATCGACCCCCGACAATCAGGTCGGTGGTGAGGGTGGGACGGGGGCTGGGGGTAGGATGGGGAATGGGGAGTGGGACGGGGGAGTGGCGGGTGGGGATGGGGGCTGGGACAGGGCTGGAGGATGGGGCTATGATGGGGGTGCGGTGGGATGGGGACTGGGGGACGAAGGTGGGAAGGTGGTAGGGGTGGGACGGGGGCTGGGGGACGGGGGCTGGGGGATGGGGGGTGGGGTTGGAGGGTGGGTTGTGGTACAGGGATAAGGAATGGGGGTGGGTTTGGGGTGGGGGGGGTGGGGGCTGGGATGGGGATAGGGGTGGGGCAGGGGATGGTTGTGGTAGGTGAGTTGGGATACGGGATGATGGATGGAGTGTGGGGTGGGGCGGGGATGGGTGTGGGACGGGGGATGGGGAGTGGGGGATAAGAGCGTAATCATGAATGAGGAGGGAGGGGAGGTCGGAGCTTTCCTTGCGGGGTCCATGATTGGGTGGCTTGGTCTGACCAGAAGGCCGTCACTGCTCAGGCCTTATCAGTTTCTGCCTATTTAAAGAAGGATCCTGCTGCCTTCCTGCTGGTGTCCTTCACAGCCAATGAAGTACTTTTGAAGTGTCGTCACAGTTGGTAAATTGTTGACTAATCAGGGTGATCAATCTTGATCAATTAGTCTGCATCAGGCCCAGACATGAGGCAGGAGAGCACCTCAGGGGCCCACAGAAATAATATTGGCTGCCTACTCCCCATGAAACCCCACCCTACGCAATCGTAGCATCCCCCCCCATTCCCTCCATGATCCACACCCACCGCCATCGCGACCCCCCACTCCCCCCACCCTCCACGACTGAGCCCCTGCCCCCTACCCTCTGTGATCATAACCCCCTTCTCCCACTCCCCCCGTAACCCCCACCCTCCACGATCACAACCAATTCCCCCCCACCCTAACCCACCCCTCCCCTTGCTGGCGGCAGCTCTGGCCCAGTTCTCCTTTGCCAAATCTGGCAAGTTGCACTGGACGCTTGCTTGGCCTCCTGCAGTTCTCCCGGGGATTGTAAAAGAGGGCAGAGCCTCAAAACCACGGACTTCCAACTCGTCACTGGAGATAGTGAGGATGGGGAACCCTGGGGGCTTTCTACCTCTTACTGCCACTCTAGCTGGGAGCACCTAACCCCTCCCCTCGTGGCCTGTAATATACAATCATAGAATCACACAGCACGGAAGGAGGCCATTTGGCCCATTATGCCTGTGCTGGCTCTTTGAAAGAACTGTGCAATTAATCCCTCTCCCTTGCTCTTTCCCTGTTGCCCTGGAAATTTTTCCGTTCCAAGTATTTATCCAACTCCCTTTTGAAAGTTACTGTTGAATCTGCTTCCACCGCCCTTTCAGGCAGCGCGTTCCAGATCACAACAACTCGCCGCGTAAAAGAAAATGTCCCCTCATTTTCCCCCCTTATATAGCACAGTACCATGCTGGGCAGCATCGAGTCAGTGGAGGAGCGCAGTATTTTAATAAATCTTCCTTTCCTCAATGTCCCACGGAAAAACCTAATGATTTGATGCAGCTTTTTAATTACTGGCCCTCTGGGAATGACTGTTATCTCTGTTTTAAAGTATGACTAAAAGCAGTTCGCTGTGAAAGAGATCGCTGGATAGTTGGATATTGATTTAATAGTCCAGCTATTTAGATACAAATAGAACATCTTAAAGGAGATATATATTTTTTTGCTTGCTGCTAAAATAGCTTGGGGTTTCATACACACAGCTTTCTACCGACATTTAAGAGGTACTTACTGACTCTGACACCTACACCCAGCTGCAGGACACGAGGCAGACGGAAGTTGACACTATGGCTCCTGAACATAGACCTCAATGGCAGGGTACTACAGATGGGCTGAACAGCCTCTTCCTGTTCTTAGATTTTGAGTCCATACCTCTATAGGGGGAAAAATTGCGGTCGGAGGCTTTCTTCGGACAAACGCATCTGATCGGAAAAATATCTATGAAAATACCTGGTGGTCCCGGGGGAACATAGGATTACGATTGGAGGCCTTCATTCTCTGCGCAGTGTACGGGAAGATGTCCTCCAGGTACCTATGTACAGCCTGGAATCACATGGGCATGGACCACCAATCATTATCTAATATTCTCATTGCTAACAATGGGAGCTCTGTTTGTACGGGTTCCCATTACTATCAATGAGAAAACTCCTGAAAACACAGAAACACAACACAATAAATTAAAAAAATCACCTCACATATTTAAAATTAATTGAAATTGAATGTAATTAAATGTTTTAGAAACATTTTCTTTTTAATGTGTTTTAATAGGGTTAAAAATAAACTTATCTTAATGGGCAGGGTTTTTAGTATAAAAATGAGCGATTAAATTTAATTCTGTTATGTTTTAAAACTCTTACGCTGATAAAAGTAAACTATACTCCTGTTTTTACCAGGTGTAAGAGTTTGAAGGACATTCGCTGGGCAAGAGTTGGGTAAATAGCTCAATCTCTGCCCCGCAGATGTCCTTCTTGCCGTGATGCGTAGGATCTGTCTAAAGAAATTTTGACAGATCGGGAAAAGCTGGTTCTCGGCGAGGCGAGGCCGCAATTTTTGGCCCATTATCTCATCTCTGAGTCAGAGGATTGTGGGGTCAAGTCCCACTCCAGGGACCTGTGCACAAAAGCTAGGCTGACACTCCCCGCGGTGTACTGAGGGAGCGCTGCACTGTCTGAGGTGTCATAGAAACATAGAAACATAGAAAATAGGTGCAGGAGTAGGCCATTTGGCCCTTTGAACCTGCACCGCCATTCAATAACATTCACCTCAGTATTCTTTTCCTGCTTTCTCTCCATACTCCTTGATCCCTTATCTTTCAGATGAGATGTTAAACCGAGGCCCTGTCGTAAAAGGCACCATTGGTGTCATGGCCAATATTTATCCCTCAACCAACATCACTAAAACAGATTATCAGGTCATTATCACATTGATGTTTGTGGGAGCTTGCTGTGCGCGTTTCCCACATTACAGCAGTGACTACACTTCAAAAAAGTACTTCACTGGGATGTCCTGAGGTTGTGAAAGGCACTCTATAAGGGCAAGTTCTTTCTTTCTAACGATGGATATAGAATGGACCACATGCAGTTCTCCCCCAGTGCTTTCCCAGCTCCTGTTCTAAGTGAAGGCGTGGGAGAGTAAAAGAGGTACATGAGAGATTCACATTACTCAGTATCATATACCTGTATCACATTTTCTAATGTCAGTTTCACATAACTCAGTGTCATATATGATATGAATCTTTGCTTTTTGCCCCTTATATCCTGAAGCCAATTCTTTATGCTCGAGTAGTTTTAATAAAAAACTGCACATGTAGTTAAAAAAAAATTAAACTGAGTTTATGATCCTTGACTCAATATGCATAATACTGCAGTTTCTGTTATCCAAAACCGTAATAGATTTGAGCTTTCACAAGGTGAAAGATAGAATAGATGAAAGAGGTGTATTTGGCCCATCCAACCCTTCAGTTCCTCCATCGTGGCCTCCACCTGTTTCTGAAATGATTGCAAGGTTTTACCTACACTAACATTCTCATCCTTGTTTTCAAATCCCTCCATGGCCTCACCCCTCCCTATCATCCAGCCCCACAACCCCCCCGAGATCTCTGTGCTCCTCCAATTCTGGCCTTGTGAGCATCCCTGATCTTAATCACTCAACCATCGGCGGCCGTGCCCAGGCTCTAAGCTCCGGAATTCCCTCCCTAAACTTTTCCACCTCTCTCTCCTCCCTTAACATGCTGCTTAAAACCTACCTCTTTGACCAAGCTTTTGGTCGCCTTTTTATTTATTCGTTCACGGGATGTGGGCGTCGCTGGCAAGGCCAGCATTTATTGCCCATCCCTAATTGCCCTTGAGAAGGTGGTGGTGAGCTGCATTTTACAACTGAGTGGCTTGCTAGGCCATTTCAGAGGGCAGTTAAGAGTCAACCACACTGCTGTGGGTCTGGAGTCACATATAGGCCAGACCGGGCAAGGACAGCAGATTTCCTTCCCTAAACAACATGAGTGATAGGTTTTACGACAATTCAGTTGTTTCATGGTCATCATTACTGATACTAGCTTTCTATTTATTTAATTAACTCAATTTAAATTCCCCAGCTGCCGTAGTGGGATTTGAACTCGTGTCCTCAGATCATTAGTCCAGGCCTCTGGATTACTAGTCCAGTAACATAACCACTATGCTACTGTTCCCGAAATATCTCCTTACATGACTCAATGTCAAATTTTGTTCGATAATGCTCGTGTGAAGCTCCTTGGGACATTTTACTATGTTAAAGGCACTATATAAATGCAAGTACCTGTAGCTGCTGTTGTTGTTCCACAACCTTACCCAGAAGTCCATTCTATGGGGCCAAGTTTCGGCCTGAGTTGCTCCTGTTTTTTTAGAGCAACTGGTTTAGAACGGAGTATCTTAGAAATTTGAATTCTTGCCATTTAGTTTGCTCCAGTTCTAGTCAGTTAGAACAGTTTCACTTTGGAACAGAATTTTTTTGGGGGCGTGTCCGGCCACTTACTCCTGTTTTCAAAGTTTAGGCAGTGAAAACTTACTCCAAACTAACTTAGAATGGAGTAAGTGAAGATTTTTGTACGTTTGAAAAAACCTTGGCTACACTTTAGAAAATCAGGTGTAGGTTACAAATTAGGCATAGGGAATGGGGGGGGGGGGGGGGGAAGAGGGAGGGGGAAGGGAAGTCATTAAATTCTACAATCAATCCTTAGTTATACTTATACAAATATTATACAAATAAATCCAACCTGAATAAACATTTATAAGCAAAGAAAAGATTAAATAATCCATGTTCCTACCTGTGTGAAACAGCAGCAGCCTTCGAGCTGCTGTGCTTCAGGCAGGCCTTTCATGTTGGAGACAGGCAGGGGTGTGGCGTCAGTGTCTCGACGGCAGCCCCAACAGCGGCAGCAAGCAGCCTTCGAGCTGAGCTGCGGTGCTTCAGGCAGGCCTTCATTCTGTTAGTGGCTGGCCGGCAGCCGAAGAATCAACACCGGACACACGCAGCTTTTCAAGGGGGTTGAGGCCATTCGGCCACGGGATAGGAGCGGCGTCAGTGGCTGGCCGGCAGCCGAAGATACAGCAGCAGCCTTCGAGCTGTGAGGGGACTGAGGCCATTTGGACAGGGAGAGGCAGCCACATCGACAGTTTTATATTTAAATTTTCAGAATGGGTGCTGCATTGTCAACACCACGTATTATGCAATGGTTTGCCATCAATTCACTGCATAGGAGAGAATTGATTAGAGCTCACCGCACCAGGAACGTCGTAGCCCGTAGGCTGATGGGCAGGAGACCTTACCCACGTCGACAATATCGAGCCAGGCGCTCGTACCTGGACATGAGCGAGGCTGATTTTGTGAAAAGGCTGCGTTTTCGCAGAGAAGTTGTCACTGAGATCTGTGATATGTTGAGAGCAGATTTGCAGCCCAGAAGCAGAAGGACAACTGCCTTGTCTGTTGCAGTGAAGGTAACAGCTGCACTTTCTTTCTATGCCTCGGGATCGTCTCAGGCTACAACTGGAGATGTGTGTGCCATCTCTCAACGTGCAATACATGCCTGCATTTACCAGGTCACGGCTGCACTGTATGCGCGAAGGAATGACTTCATCAATTTCCCAATGACCGCACAAGAGATCCATGAGAGGGCTGTGGGCTTCTTCAGGATTGCCGGCTTCCCAAAGGTACAGGGCTGCATTGATTGTACCCACATAGCCTTGCGAGCACCCGTGGAGGATTCTGAGCAGTACAGGAATAGGAAAGGTTTCCACCCTATCAATGTGCAGCTCGTGTGTGACGACAAGCAGCGCATCATGTCAGTCGATGCGAGATACCCTGGCAGCACCCACGATGCGTTCACCCTACACGACAGCGTTATATCTGACATGTTTGAGCAGCAGCCAGAAGGGCAGAGCTGGCTACTGGGAGACAAAGGGTACGGCCTGACCACCTGGCTCATGACGCCCCTACGCGTGACACGGACAGAAGCTGACCGTCAATACAACATGGCACACATTGCGACGTGCAGCATCATTGAGAGGACCATTGGCATATTGAAACAGCGATTCCGATGCCTGGACCATTCCGGAGGACAGTTGCTATACTCTCCTCAGATTGTCGGTCACTTCACTGTTGTGTGCTGCATGCTTCATAACTTAGCCATCATGAGGCAGCAGGAGCTGGTAGTGGAACCAGAAGACCTACGTGAGGGTCCAGTGCATGATGATAGTATTACGGAAGAGCAGGATGTGGATGATAACGACGATCAGGAAAGCATGGAAGTGCCTGATGCCGGAGTACGAGGTCGGAGGAGGGCCGTCCATCGTGCCCCTTTAACGATTGCTCGAGCCCTGCGCCAGCAGCTCATCCGTGAACGCTTCAACTACTGATGCCTGAGGGCTCTGCGACCACTTTTGCATATGGACATGTTTATTCTTTGCAGTTGTTCCTACGTTGTGTTGTGTTAATGGAACATGAAACAGTTTTAATGAAAAAATATTTTATTGAAAAGTTAACGTCACTGTAATAAAATATTTGTTGTATCAAACTATACTTTTTAATATGACTCTTGAAGATCACATAAAAACTTTAAGATCACTTATAAATTTGTAAAGTTACAAAAGTTACAAAACAATTTCTATGTGAAAAATTTTACACTCTAAGATCACTTAAACTTCAAGATCACTTTTTAGATGCAAAATTAAATAAGTTACAGAATGTGAGAGCATTTACACTATAAGATACTTGAAAACCCTGAGATCACTCATAAGTTGTAAAATTACAAAACTTACAAAACAGTTTCAATGTGAAAAATATTACACTCTGAAGAACACTTAAACTTCAGGATCACTTTTTAGTTGCAAAATTAAATAAGATACAAAAAAATGTGAGAGCATTTACACTATAAGATCCCTTATAAGTTGTAAAGTTACAAAACAATTTCAATTTGAAAAACGCTACTACAGCTACATCAAGAACAAGAACAAAAGCAGTAAAGAAAGGCTGCAACCATGTCTCATCCATATCTCAGTGAATGTTCGCTTCCTCATGGGGGTGTCATTTGATTGGCTGGGCTGTGTGCCCTTACTGCAGCAGCTACCTCAACCAGGCCCTCGCTGATGGCCTGTGCCGTCGATTGCACTCCCTCGGACATTTCCCTCCCAAAGTTCCCATGTCATTACTGCTATTTCTCCCGTCAGGACCGTCAACTCTTCACCCACTGCACTGACGCCACCGATGAGTGATCGGGTAAGCTCATTGGTCTCCATACCCAATGCCACAATCTGAGTCGCATCTGTTGCACGCTGCATCTCAGGAGAGTGTGTCTCCAATCTCCTTCTCCTCTGCCTGGGTCTGCCTCGTGGCACCACTACACTGGGAGGCGCGGGCAGGGACGGTGGGACGCTTGGTATTGCAAGCGGCACCACTACACAGGGAGGCGCGGGCTGGGACAGTGGGATGCTCTGTGTTGCAGATGGCAGAACTAGAGGGAGAGGCTCGGGCTGGAATGGTGGGATGCTCTGTGTTGCAGATGGCAGAACTAGAGGGAGAGGCTCGGGCTGGAACGGTAGGACGCTCGGTGTTCCAGACGACAGCACTCGAGTGCGAGCCATGGGCTGGGATGTTGGACGAATGGGTGTAAACTGCTCCATGATATCAGCAGTAACACTGGGACTCGCAGCGTTGGAATCAAAACCATAATAGGTGGAACCAGAACCTATGCGAGAGGGAGGCGCAGGCTGGGACGGTCGTGCACTGACTGTAGAATGCTGCATTATACCAGCAGCACCACTGGGACCCGCAACATCGGAAGCGAAACCATGGAAGGTGGAACCAAGGCCTATGCTAGGGGTTGAAACTCTGATGCCCCTTGATGGGGGCTCATAAACATTAATTTGGAAGCTCTCCCCTGCAGACATTTCAGTCATCGCTGCCATCATCCAGTCTGGTTCGTTCGCAGCTGGTTGTACTGGTTCTTGTTCTGTACCCTCAGGATCCTCAGGGTTGGCAGCAGCAGCAGCATCATCATCATCATCATCATCATCATGTTCTGCAAAATACATCAGAACAGTCAAATGTTTAACAGCAAGGGAGGGGGCCGGATGGGTGGCATGAGTACTCTCACACATAGCAGGCCAGGCAGCAGGTTGATTTAAAGGGCCACGATGCATTTTCAGGACTTACCCTCTTCCTTGCGTGCGGGCCCAGCTTGTGCTGTGCCGATTGCTTTTCTCTATGTACGACTCATCATAGCAGTTACCCTCTGTTCCAAGGGTGTCAGTGGATGCAGATTGGGCATGCCTCCTCCTGTCCGAGTTGCCTCCCTTTTGTTGTGGGCCAATTTCTTCTGCAAAGAGTAAAATATAACTTTTTACAGAGTGTGTCAGTCTGCAAGGTGGGACATACAGATAGCCAGGTTACAATTACGATTAAATTAAAAATGGGAAATATTACTTACACTAACTACTTGACCAAGGTCGTGCCATTTCTTTTTACACTGGCTTCCAGATCTCATGGTATGCACCACTGCGCAGTAATCTTCTGCAACTTGGTTCCACCGTTTCTTCATTTCTTTTGGTGGCACTTTTATGTGACCTCTGTTGCTGGTACCTAGCTCCTGCCATCTCTGCTCAATTACGTTGACTAATATCTCTACTTCCTCATGCAAGAAATTCTTTGTTCTTGGTGGACGTTGATCCATTGCAAAGTTGAATTGGCACTCTTATTTCTCAAAACACACAGTCCTTAATTTGCATGCACCAATGCAGCACCGGTTCTGCAAGTTTAGCAGTGAAAAGCTGAACTCACTGATTTCAGCAGGTAATTTATTCAACATTGCTGCTAAAAGCACTCCCTCACACACAAAATATCACAAAAATTAAATTACAAGCCTTTCCAGGGGTCCAAGAGACAAATCTTCACTTTTTCTCCAGTCCCTTTAAAAATGGCCGAGTGCCAATGTTTGTTGACACTGCGCGTGCGCGCACACTCCAACGCGCATGCGCAGGGTTGCCGGCACGATGTTGGCTCATTTAAATTAGACCCGCCCCCCCACTGCTTAGAGAATCGGCGCGAGTGTTTGGCTCCGCCCCCCCGCTGTGAAGTGCGTGCCGCGCCAAGCTGAGTTCGAGCTCCGAGGAGCCGGAGAATTAAACAGTTTTTTTCCTGCGCACTTTTAGGCGCGAAGAACAGGCGTGCAGCTCGGGGCTGTGCCGTTTTCGGCGCGGCCGGAAACTTGGGGCCAGTGTCTTGATCATGGTGTGAAAACGAATTTCCTGCCATTAACCCTAATTTGTCTTTTACTAATTTGAACCTGTGTCCCCTTGTCCTAATGTTAGAAGCAGCATTCCTGTTTACCTGTTCCATGCAGTTTACTGTTGTATCAACCTTTATAAGGTGACCCTTTAGTCACCTCCTTTCAAGGCTGAAAACCTCCAAATTTCATCCACTCTTTCCTCATAAGTTAATCATCCAGCACCAGGGGTTAATCTGCTCTGTGGTCAGTCTACACTCTGGTGTCTCCAGGGGTCAGTTAGCTCTGCAGTGACTCCAGGACTTGAACACTCTCCATGTCTCGGGTCAGAACTGGACACAGTATTCACGGTGTGGTCTTACTCTGCTGTTTATGCTATGTACCTCAGCTCTCTATTTGCTTGATGATATTTATTCCATTCCAATAAAGGGACGTAAGGACAGAAACTTAGTTTCCCAATTACAGCTGTGGCTCAGTGAGTAGCATTCAGTAAGTGGGAGGGATTAGGAGTGAGCAGGTGCTGCTGGTTTTTCAATTACTGCAGGGAGTTGGAGTGAGTTTGTAAAGAGCTGGTGGTCCATTTTGTTTTCAGGTTTTAGGGCCTTTTAGAGCCCGGAGTGCCAGGCCTCTCAGAGGACAATGTCCTCAGGATGAATTTAATCAGGGGAGAAACTACTGGGGGAAGGAAGAATAAAAGGCCCAATGATTTGGGCCGGAACTCCAGGAGGCTTGGAAAAGAAAACACAGTGGTGGTTCAGTGCGAGGATAAGGAGATGTGAGCTTGGGATATTATCCGGGCAGTACATGAGGCCTGCGGCGAGGGAAGTTGCTTTGCCTGCCGACCAAAGCCGCATGTTGGATTTGAGGTGACGGGTTAGTGGCCGAAAGGAGGTGGAAAGACATTTACTGAGCCTGAAGATTGATGATAATTTCTTGGATGTATCTCTGCTGTATTCTGAAGAAGTGGTCATCTCATTCTTAAACCTGCCGGTTTATGTTGAGGACAATGTGCTAATAAAAAAATTGGAGTTGTGGAACATTGAACTTTGCTCAGTAATAAAAAGGAGATACTATCCAGAAACGTGGGTAGCCGATGGAACCTGTTATGTAAAAGTCCCAGAGAGTGAAGTCATTACCCTACAGCATGAAATTCGAGACAATGGAAGGAATGCAGCAACTCCGGGTACTGCATGATAATCAGGTGAAGGTTTGTTATTACTGCTTTGGACACGACCATCTTGTAAGAAGCTGTACAGACCTGTACTGTTATATCTGCGGCGAGTCTGGACACATTGCTCGGAGCTGCAAGGCAGAGAGCTGTGGGATGTGTCACATAGGCCCCACCCATTGTGAGTGTGAGGCAGAAGGAAGCCCCTTGAGTGATGAGGAGATGGGAGAAGGAGCAGGAGGTGTGAGTGGAGTGGCCAGAGGAGCGAAGCAGGTGAAGGACACAGACGGCGAATGGAATGAGAAAAGAGTGCAAGGAGAGGCAGAAAATTGTGGAGCAGCAAATTGTGGAGATGGTTGGAAACACACCAAGTCTGGTGGAAAAGGACAAAGACAGCAGAGGGCAGCACAGGTCAAGGGCAGAGTCGAACCATAATGTGGCTCGGCTCTCCCTAAAGAATCAGATGTCCATGGGAGGGGAGGAGGCGGGAGCGGGGTGCAAGATAAGTGTAAGTGCTCCAAAGAAAGACGGGGAGTCGGACATCTTGGGGAGCAGGAGGGGGCAAGACAAGCGGAGGGTGCAAGTGGCAGGAGCCTTAAAGGGGCAGCAGGATGGGAATGGGGAGACAAAGAAGCCAAAAGGGAGCAAGATAGGCGAAGACACGGCATTGTCCCAGAGAGAGAAGAAACGGGGAGCAAGGGTCAGCGGTGGAGGTGAGGCCGAAGGGAACAGCACTGTTGGAGAAACCATGACAGCAGGAAGACCCTCTAAGGGAGATTATATATCTGACAGGGGAGCAGGGACAGGAGCTCGAGAGTGAGGAGTCAGAGGGGGATGGAGACATGTTGGTGGGGGGGTGGGATCATGTGGAAAGGGAAAGGTTAGTGAGGAGCAGAAGGAGAGAGAAGGGGCAGCTCCTCGGCCTAAATCTAATGTAAGGAAGAAGCTGAAACGGCAGGGAAGGTTCAAACAGGAGGTGAAAAAGAGCCAGAGGCTGCAGGAGAAAGCATCAGCTGCCCGAAAAGTTGGGAAAGAGCATGAAAGGGACGAGCCGGAGATTAAATGATGGGATTTATTAGGAGCCATGTTTACATTGGTCTCAATTAATGTGAACGGACTGAGGGGGGAGAAGAAATTGCAGCAGTTGTTGCAATGTTTTAAAGGCACTGACCTGCAGGAAACCTTTTGAGCTGAGGATATCCTAGAAAGAGTTCAGAAGGTTTGGTTATGATCAATTTTTAAAGTACAATCGATTAATATATGTTACGGGAGACAAATAAACTTCAGGTTTTGCTGTTAATATGTGTTGGAGGAACGGCTGTGCAGAGTGGTGGACAGGATCTGTATGATACAATGGGATGATCACGATGTTGTAAGTGTTTTTGATGTTGAATAAATTATATTAAAAAATAAAAAAATAAAAAGTGGGTAGCACTCTCGCCTCTGAGTCAGAACGTTGTGGGTTCAAGTCCCACTCCAGGGACCTGAGCACATAAATCTAAGCTGACACTCCAGTGCAGTGCTGAGGGAGTGCTGCGCTGTTGGAGGTGCCGTCTTTCGGATGAGACATTAAACTGAGGCCCCGCCTGCTCTCGGGTGGACGTAAAAGACCCCCTTGAAGAAGAGCAGGAGAGTTACTCGCAATGGTCAATATTTATCCCTCAACCAATATCACAAACTGATGATCTGGTCATTATCACATTGCTATTTGTGGGAGCTTGCTGTGTGCAAATTGTCTGCCCCAATACAACAGTGACTACACTTCTAAAATGTTTCATTGGCTGTAAAGCACTTTCTTCTGGACGTCATGAGGTTGTGAAAGGCACTATAGAAATGCAAGTTTATGAAATTGCAGTATATCTGAACTGCAAATATGTAAATGCATCAACAACAATAACCCCTCCCTATCTCTGTAACCTCCTCCAGCCCTACAATCCTCCGAGTTCTCTGCACTCCACCAATCCTGGCCTCATGCACATCCCCGATTTTAACCACTCCATCACAGGTGGCTGTGGTGGCACTATATTAATGCGACTCTTTCTATCAGCCCTGAATTTGTATTTTACTATTTTGAATCTGTGTTCTTAATGACTTAGGAAATGAATTCCAATCCATTAAAGCAAAGCAAAGACAGAAATGTAGTTTACCAGTTACAGCCATGGCTCAGTGGGTATCACTCGCTGAGGCAGTAGGTTGTGAGTTCATAGCCCGCTCCAGAGACTCGAGCACAAAATCCGGGCTGACTGAATTCAGAGGTGAGGATAGAAGGGACAGGGGAGGGAAACTACTGCAGTCTGTATGACACAATCAACCCATCTACCCAGTAAGGTCATTTACATCTAGAAATCATAGGTGGTCCCTGGAACCAGGATGACTTGCTTCCACATGAGTTCACAGGTGTTTCGATGAAGGACCCGATATTCCAGTCCTGAACTCCAATTGAGGGGGTGGAAGATGCCTGTGCATGGATTTTTTTAACGTGTGGTTGCACACCAGCCACCACACGGGCTTGACAGAGCTAGGTCTTTATCCAGTGGCAAGGGATTAACCAGGACGACTGGAGACCTGCTCTGCTGCACGGACCTAGCGCACACACATATCGCAGTGTGGGCTGGCCCGTGCTGCCCCTGGGCCCTCGGCTTTTCTGGGCCCCGTACCCACATCTGTTGCACCTCCGCCACGATCTCTCGCCGCTCCTCCGCCATAAACAATCACCGCATCTCGCCACAAACACTAACCGTTCATCCGCCCCAACCTTCCCACTCCTCTGTACCTGGGCCCTGCTGATGTTCCTGCCCACGCTCCAAAACGGCGACCAGAGTTTTGATGACGTCACCCAGTCGCCCATCTCAAAATCATCGCACACTTGGAGCAGCTCGCGCTGGAGATTGGAGTGGTATGCCACTCCAGCTCTTTTACTTCCCGACCCGCGGAGCTGTTCTCTCGCAGGTTGGGGGGGCCATGATGTCCCAGGCCCGCTGCTCCTAGAAATAATTGTGTGGTGGAGGCATAGACAGATTTGAGCTGACCATTTATCACTGGCCAATGGATCAGTTTCCTGAAGGAACACTAGGGGGCAGTCAGGGAACGTCTCTTGTGTTCGTGATGCTTTAGCCAAACTTGACACTTTGTTTTTTGACTGGCACAGAATTAAGCAGCAGCTGTTGCTGTGCGTTAGATCGGAATACGTCGGGTACACTTACACGTCCAATTGCTAGGTTTAGGCTGTAAATGCACTAAATGTGTAACATGCTAATGACTGCGTGTTATCTGATCACACGTATATTGATGTTTTTAGAAGAGCGACAATATCCCACTGGTAGAGCTCTCGCAATCTGGCAGCCCCTTTAGACTGTAAACACAGTGATGCTTCAGTCACTGTGGCTGCATGACCAAAACCCCGAGTAATTCATAAGCGAGTCTGCCTTGAATACCTTTTATCACAATATTCATTATCTATCAGTAAAATCTATCAAATATATTTAAAAAATCTTATGCCTGTGTGCAATTTCTGGCAGCTTTTTCCATTATAGATTCCTGTGCACACATTTTATAATGGAAAGTGTTTATGTAAAAATTGCCAGCCTGTAATTACACTCTTTCCCCCATAATGGAAATAGAAAAAATAAGGACAGATTGCATGGGTTTAAAAAGGGGATTGAATTATGTGCGTACCCTGGTCTAATTATCCCCTGCCCTTTAGCCAAGATTACTCCCCTGCGCAAGGGCAATGGGAGATGGACTAATGATAATATAGGAAACATTGTATGTCAGTGTATGCACTACTTCTCAGCTTTTTCCATTATAATTTCCCATGTCCACATGGATACTGGAAACTGCCTCTTCTCATGCTGTAATTACACTCTCCGGCCAGTGGTGGTGCTACAGCCCCTTCACTGGGAAAAGGGTGTCATATTACAGCCTGACTAGATTGACATTGGGCACTTACTATTAAAATATGGGCATGGGGATTGATAACGGTAATATATAAAAGTAAGAACAGAATGTATGATCATAAAATGGGGATTGAGTTATGTTTGAACATCCTGGTCCAAATACCGCGCCCCCTCCACCATCTAATCCTGTTTATAAAACAGTATATCATCCGGCTTACTATGAACAATGCCACAGGCATTCTGCTAGAAACATAATAAAAACAGTATATCCAGTCTGCATTCCTATATTCAAGATAGAGATCGCTAGATTTTTGAATATTAAGGGAATCGAGTGATATGGGGATAGTGCAGGCAAGTGGAGTTAATAATAATAACTTTTATTTATATAGCGCCTTTAATGTAGTAAAATGTCCCAAGGAACTTCACAACAGTGTTACAGACAAACAGATAAATTTGACACCGAGTTACAGAATAAATTAAGGCAGATGATCAAAAGCTTGTTTAAAGAGGTAGGTTTTTAGGAGCGTCTTAAAGAAGGAAAGAGAGGTAGAGAGGAGTAGAGGTTTAGGGAGGGAGTTCCAGAGCTTAGGGCCCAGGCAGCTGAAGGCACGGCCACTTATGGTTGAGCAGTTATAATGAGGGATGTTCAAGAGGCCAGAATTTGAGGAGCGCAGACATCTTGTGGGATTGTGAGGCTGAAAAAGATTACAGAGATAGGGAGGGGCAAGTCCATGGAGTGATTTGTAAACAAGGATGAGAATTTTGAAATCGAGGTGTTGTTTAACTGGGAGCCAATATAGGTTGAGGTAGAAGATCAGCCTTGATCTTATTGAATGGTGGAGCAGGCTCGAGGGGCTGAATGGCCTACTCCTGCTCCTAATTATTATGTTCACCTGAAGACTTGACTTGACTGGCCAGGTGGAACGTCATAGGAAATTGTTTAGGACCTAGATGCCTTTAAGGAGAGGCTAGATAAGTTCATGAGGGAGAAGGGAATAGAAAGATATGCTGATAGGGTGAGATGAAGTGGGGTGGGAGGAGGCTTGTGTGGGCCATCAACACTGAACCAGTTGGGCCATATGGCTTGCTCCTGAGTAGTAAATTCTATTTGTAGTTACTGATTGAAAATTGCATATTCTACGGCAGTGAACTTACTTTAAACGTTTGATAAAAGGAATATTTTAACTGACGGAACATATTTCAAATGGTTTTGTAGCAAACAGTACAATTCGACCAGGGCTGAGAAATTATGCAAGAGGGAAAGGCACAGAACAATGTTTGGATGGTTTTTTACAGAGTAATGGGAAAGTGGTTGGTGGGGTTGGACAGGGACTCCTATATTTAGCAGGAGGTGGGGAGGGAGCGTGTCTGTGGCAGGGTAACCTGGAAATGCAGGGAACGTGGAGGTCCTGCCGAATTTAACAATAGGTCCACATTAGGATTTTTGTAACTCCAGTTTCCGCCTGGCAGCCGTACAGGTTGAAAGGCAGGTTTAGTGCTGGGCGGGAAAGCCACAGAAGGCCACAGCCAGCGACCACTGGGGCAGTCCCCGGCAATTGGAGAAGTTTAGGGGTCAGTGTGGTCACGAGGAGAGAGAGTGAGATCGCAAGGGTGTCAAGATCACAGGTGTTGGTAGATTGTGGGGGTCTGAAGATTGTGGGAGGGGGGTGTGAAGATTGTAGGGGGGGGTGAAGATTGTAAGGGGGGTGAAGATTGTGTGGGGGGGTGTGAAGATTGTGGGGGGGGTGTGAAGATTGTGGGGGGGGGTGAAGATTGTGGGGTGGGGTGTGAAGATTGTGGGGGGGTGTGAAGATTGTGGGGGGGTGAAGATTGTGGGGGGCTGAAGATTGTGGGGGGGGTGAAGATTGTGGGGGGGTGTGAAGATTGTGGGGGGGGTGTGAAGATTGTGGGGGGGGTGAAGATTGTGGGGGGGGTGAAGATTGTGGGGGGGGTGTGAAGATTGTGGGGGGGGTGAAGATTGTGGGGGGGGGTGTGAAGATTGTAAGGGGTGTGAAGATTGTGTGGGGGGGTGTGAAGATTGTGGGTGGGGTGTGAAGATTGTGGGGGGGGGGTGAAGATTGTGGGGGGGGTGAAGATTATGGGGAGGATGTGAAGATTGTGGGGTGGGGGGGTGAAGATTACATAAGAAGATAAGAAATAGAAACAGGAGTAGGCCATACAGCCTCTCGAGCATGCTCTGCCATTCAATAAGATCATGGCTGATCTGATCATGGACTCAGCTACACTTCCCCGCCTGCTCCCCATAATCCCTTATCCCCTTATCGTTTAAGAAACTGTCTATTTCTGTCTTAAATTTATTCAATGTCCCACCTTCCACAGCTCTCTGAGGCAGTGAATTCCACAGATTTGCAACTTTCTGAGAGAAGAAATTTCTCCTCATCTCTGTTTTAAATAGGCGGCCCCTTATTCTAAGATCATGCCCTCTAGTTCTAGTCTCTACCACCAGTGGAAACATCTTCTCTGCATCCACCTTGTCAAGCCCCCTCATAATCTTATATGTTTCAATGAGATCACCTCTTATTCTTCTGAATTCCAATGAGTAGAGGCCCAACCTACTCAACCTTTCCTCATAAGTCAACCCCCTCATCTCCGGAATCAACCTAGTGAACCTTCTCTGAACTCCCTCCAAAGCAAATATATCCTTTCGTAAATATGGAAACCAAAACTGCACGCAGTATTCCAGGTGTGGCCTCATCAATACCCTGTATAGCTGGAGCAAGACTTCCTGCTTTTATACTCCATCCCTTTTGCAATAAGGGCCAAAATACCATTGGCCTTCCTGATCACTTGCTGTACCTGCATACTATCCTTTTGTGTTTCATGCACAAATGCCCCCAGGTCCCGCTGTACTGCGGCACTTTGCAATCTTTCTCCATTTAAATAATAACTTGCTCTTTGATTTTTTTCTGCCAAAGTGCATGACCTCACACTTTCCAACATAATACTCTATCAACCAAATTTTTGCCCACTCACTTAGCCTGTCTAGGTCCTTTTGGAGGTTACGAAGATTGTGGGGGGGTGTGAAGATTGTGGGGGTATGAAGATCACGGGGAGTTTGGAAGATCGGGGCGGGATCGGAAGATTGCGGCAGATTGGTTTGAGTGGCGTGGGGCCTTACCATTCAAGTGCATCGAGTGGCGTCAGTGAGATTCCTGTACTTGCGCGGTAGATATGAAGTAAACTCGCCACAGAAAGTTAAGTCAAGTCAGTTTAAATTTAAGCACCTTTTAGAATCATAGAAATTTACAGCACGGAGGAGGCCATTTCGGCCGACATAGAGCTATCCAGCCTAATCCCACTTTCCAGCTCTTGGTCCATAGCCCTGTAAGTTACGGCGCTTCAAGTGCACATCCAAGTACTTTTTAAATGCGATGAGGGTTTCTGCCTCTATCACTCTTTCAGGCAGTGAGTTCCCGACCCCAATTTTTAATGATGTGATTATGTGTTAATTAATGCCAGTCAACCTCTCTGGTGCTGGAAAGTAACGATTACAAGTGTTGGAGATTTAAAAACAAAAACATTAAAATGACATTTTTTAATAACTTTTTCTTCCTGTCTTTTTTTTCCTCTCTTAATCCAAGCTTTCGTTCTCTTTCTGTACCTGATCTAACATTAAATTTGCCCATTCTATTTTACACTACCTTGCACTGTTAATTTCACAATCCTTCAATCTGATTGGTTCAGGAGATACACTATTGTTCAACCTGGTCGCTCCGATCCCAGGTCCCCTGTAAAGGTCAACGTGCTGTTTCCATCTCCTACTTACAGCGCAAAATATCATGGAGATTAAATGGGCATTATTATTTATCTATCTATCTATCTATCTATCTATCTATCTATCTATCTATCTATCTATCTATCTATCTATCTATCTATCTATCTATCTATCTATCTATCTATCTATCTATCTATCTATCTATCTCACAGTCTCTTTCTGTGTGTAACAGTAAAATAGAAGCAAGAATGGGGAGAAGAGGGAATACAGAGAGGGTGAAAGTAATATTTTTAAAAGCTTCTTATTTTTCATTTTGTAATTTTTAGAGGGCATATTTAGTAAATATCACATTAACATTACTGTAATTAATCCATTCCTGGCATTTTAATAGTATTAGCTCAGTAATAAGGAATTTTCCAGCAAAGTATGCAAGCTGGACAATATTGGCTGATACAAAAAGCACAGGCTTCCTGGGGCTGACAGATTAAAGGCACAGTGCTGTTAAGAACATTGTTTGGCCAAAACATTTTGGGGAAATTGGGAGCTTGGGGTGGGAGGGGGGCGGGTGTGGGGATAGAGAAGAAACAAGCTTAATTTTTGCCACATTGTGTCATGATCTATTGCAATGTGATTTATGCCACATCACCACACATTTGGAAACAAGTGAAAAGGGGTTTAAAAGATGATGGCAATTTAACACTTCTAAAGACAGTGCCCCTTTAACAGATCAGTCATTGGGAAAATGCTGGAATCCATTATTAAGGAAGTCGTAGCAGGGCACTTAGAAAATCATAGTGTGATTAGGCAGAGTCAACATGGTTCATATTTAATAAATATATTTGAGTTTTTTGAGCATGCATCTAGCAGGGTAGATAAAGGGGACCATTAGATGTAGTATATTTGGATTTCCAAAAGGCTTTCAATAAGGTTATTGTGCAAGATTAAGGCTCATGGGATTGGGGGTAATATATCAGCAAGGACAGAGGACAGAGAGTAGGGATAAGCGGGTCATTTTCAGTTTGGCAGGCTGTAACTAGTGGGGTTCTGCAAGGATCAGTGCTTGGGCCTCAGCTATTTACAATCTATATCAGTGATTTAGATGAAGGGACCAAGTGTAATGTATACAAGTTTGCTGATGATACAAAGTTAGGTGGAAAAGTAAGCTGTGAGGAGATCACAAGGAGTCTGCAAATGGATATAGACAGGTTAAGTGAGTGGAAACGAACTAACGTGGCAGATAGATTATAATATAGGGAAATGTAAGGTTATTTACTTTGGTTGGAAGAATACAAATGCAGCATATTTTTAAATGGTGAGAGACAATTAAATTTTGGTGTTCAGAGAGATTTAGGTGTCCTCGTACAGGAGACACAGAAAGTTAGCATGCAGTTACCCAAGCAATTAGGAAGGAAAATGCCGTGTTGGCCTTTATTGGAAGGGGATTGGAGTACAAGGGTAAGGAAGTCTTGCTGCAATTGTACGGGGCCTTGGTGAGACCACACCTGGAGTACTGTGCACAATTTTGATTTCCTTATCTGAGAAAAGACATACTTGCGTTCGAGGTGGTACAACAAAGGTTCACTAGATTGATCCCTGGGATGAGAGGGTTGTCCTATGAGGAGAGATTGAGTAGATTTGGCCAATACTCTCTGGTGTTTAGAAGAATGAGAGGTAGTCTTATTGAAACATATAAGATTCTGAGGGGGATTGACAGGGTAGATGCTGAGAGGTTGTTTCCTTGGCTGGAGAGTCTAGAATTAGGGGGCATAGTTTCAGGATAAGGGGGTCAGCCATTTAAGACTGTGATGAGGAGGAATTTTTTCACTCAGAGGGCTGTGAATCTTTGGAATTCTCTACCCCAAAGGGCTGTGGATGCTGAATCGTTGAGTATATTCAAGGCTGAGATAGATTGATATTTAGACTCTAGAGGAATCAAGGGATATGGAGATCGGGAGGGAAAGTGGAGTTGAGATCGATGATCAGCCATGATCTTATTGAATGGTAGAGCAGGCTCGAGGGGCCGAATGGCCTACTCCTGCTCCTATTTCTTATGTTCTTAAAGAGCAGCCCATGATAATTGAATTGTTGCTGACTGATGTTATTGAGCTCTGTGTAGAACGAGGACTAACGGAGAAGAAAGAAAAATACTTGCATTCCTGTCACACCTCATCACCCCTCCATGAAACACCTGAAAACACTTTACATACAATGAATGATGTCGGAGCGCAGTGAGTCTTGTTAAATAGGCAAATGCAGCAGCCAATTTGAACACAAACAGTGATGAGAGGAACGACCAATTCACCTGTTTGGTGCTGTTATTTGAGGGAGGAATGTTGGCCAAGACTCTAGGCAAACTCCTTACCCTTCTTCAAATAGTTCCATAAATCCCAAGCATTCACCTGAACAGGTTTGGGTAGATGGGGCCTCGGTTTACCATCTCATCCAAAGGGGGGCACCCCCGGCAATGCAGCACTCCCTCCGTACTGCACTGAGGAGTCAGACTAGTTCATGTGCTCAAGTCTTTGGATTGTAGCTTGAAGCCAGACCCTGCTGATGTGGCGATGAGAGATGCTACAGGCTGAGCCAAGCTGCCACACTGCAAACATGCATTCTGTCTGCCTGGTGTAGGGTGGCCAACCCTCCAGGACTGGGCTGCAGTCTCCAGGAATTGAGGATTATTCTCCTGGACACTGCTGTGAGCAAAAAACAGGGAGAAAAATCATAGGGGCATTAAAAAAATGTATACTGTTTTTCACTTGTCTTTGAACACATTCCCTTATTATTTATAAAATTATTGGAGACAGGGCAAAAAGGCTGTTTCATGAACAGTCAAGGTTAATCCAAATTGGGTAACAAAGGGCTGAATCTTAACTCTCCAAAACATGTGGGTTGGGAGCAATGTTCCCTTAGTTCTTTGAGCTTTGTTCCGCGCAGCCTGTTTCTTTCAGTGCGCGGTCCCTTTAAATATCTGCACATACACGGCATTCACGATGGAGGAGCCGGTGAGCAGTCTGCGCGGGACCTTTCCCATTACTGCGCGGCCGCACAGCTCACAGGGAGAGCATTGGTTGTGAGTCTGCAATCTGTGGAGAAAATAAAATTGGGAGAGGAGCACATATCGCGCAGGAGACAATTCCTATGCAAAAGGCATACGCTGCGGGTTATGATCTGTTCCCATGCCTTTTGCTGCATCAAAACTACTTGTTAGCTTCAAGTTTTCATTTGCTTATCCGTGTATTTTTAGCCCACAAGTTGGTGCTTTGCTTCTGGGCCTGTCATTCCTTTCGGAATTCACATCTAACCTTTCTTGCCCTTCCTTCCTTTTACAAACTCTAATTGTAAGACATTTCCCAATAGATTAAAATATGGCATTGAGTTTGATGCTTAATGAGGTGTGAGCTTATTTTCCCAGTAAAGGTCAGTATTGATTTACCATTGCACGCAGGAATATATTACAATTACGCCACGTTATCAGAATTCCAAATCTGACCACGGGTTTACCCTGCAATGCAATTTAATATTTTTACACAAGAGCGAACAAACACAGCTTCATTAACGGGATTTGGAGTGGAGTGTTGAGAAGAGACTGGGAAGGCAGTTTCAAGAACCGTGTGGCTCGGATTACTGAGGGCTAATGTTGTTTAAAGGGTAATTTCCCGAGTTATTGTTTCTTGCAGCGGCATGTGTCAGAAATGCATCACATCATTCTCTGACCACTTGGATTAATAATCAGAAAATCCTGGCAGCACGCACTCAGATTTCCAATAGGTGCACCAGGCAGAAAGGGCTCCCTGCCCGGGAGCGCAAGGTTAGAAATGTATCCCTATAATGTAGACCTGTTACAACCATAAAGGTGTTAAAGGAGCAATAAAGATCTACAAACATTAATGTGCTGGGTTTTCTACTGCCTGGCATGTTACCGTCCAATTGGACCTGATCAACCCCAGGTTTTGCCATTTGGTATTATCTCTGTAACCTCCTCCAGCCCAACAACTCTCCCAGATCTCTGTGTTCCACCAATTCTGGCCTCTTGCGCATCCCCGATTTTCATCGTTCCACCATGGGCGGCCGTGTCTTCAGCTGCCTCGGCCCTAAGCTCTGCAAATCCCTAACTAAACTGCTCCGTCTCTCCATCTCTCTTTCCTCCTTTAAGTCGCTCCTTAAAACCTATCATTCTGACCAAGCTTTTGGTCATCTGCCCTAATATCTCCTTATGTGGCACAGTGTAAAATTTTGTTTGATATCGCTCCTGTGAAACACCTTTGGATGTTTTATTATGGTAAAGGAGTTATATAAATGTAAGTAGTTGTTGTTGGTACAAAGCAAAATACTGCGGATGCTGGAAATCTGAAATAGAAACAGAAAATGCTGGAAACACTCAGCAGGTCAGACAACATCTGTGGAGAGAGAAACAGAGTTAACGTTTCAGGTCGATGACCTTTCATCAGAACTACTGGGTACTTTGTGCTGAGCCCAAAGTAATAAAGTGTGTTTGAGCAGGTGCATTAAATTAATTTAGGGGCAGATCTTTGGCTACTGTTGGCCTAATCTTTGTCCTTTAAAAACCTGTCCAGTGATTTCCAGTGTTGGCAAAGTGAGACACAAATCTTTACACAGAGGGGTTGTTGGAACTTGGAATGGTTTGCTATAGGAGTGGATAATGGGGGAGGGGTTGTTGGGGGAGGGGTTGATGGGGAATGGGTTTATGGGGGGGAGGGGTTGATGGGGGAGAGGATAACGAGGGAGTGGATGGGGGAGGGGAGGAGTTGATGGGGAGGAGGGTTGATGGGGGAGGGGTTAATGGGGGAGGGGTTGATGGGGAGGGGTTGATGGGGGAGGGGTTGATGGGGGAGGGGTTGATGGGGGAGGGGTTGATGGGGGAAGGGTTGATGGGGAGAGGTTGATTGGGGAGAGGGATTGAAGTGGGGGTTGATGGGGGAGTGGTTGCTGGGAAGGGAAGGGTTGATGGGGGATAGGGATTGATGGGGGGAGGGTTTGATGGGGGAAAATTGATAGGGGAGAGATTGATGGGGGAGGGGTGGATGGGGGTGTTGATTGGGGGAGGGGTTGATAGGGGGAGGGGTTGATGGGAGGAGCGGTTGATGGGGGGAGGGGTTGATGGGTGGGGGTTGATGGGGAGAGGTTTATGGGAAGAGGGTTTATGTGGGGCAGGGGTTTATGGGGGAGTGGTTGATGGGTGGGGATCTTTGTTGAACGGGAGTGGTGGATTGGGTGAGTGATTGATGGGGAAGGAGGGAGGTTGATAGGGGGGAGTGGTGGATGGAGTGAGTGGTTGATGGGTGGGAGGGGAGGGGCAGCGTGGTTATTTTCGGATTGACTAGCAGAGTTATCATAGGCACGATTGGCCAAATGGCCTTCTGCTGTGCTGTAAATCTTTTGAGTTCTATCACTGTAATCATTTTATTTATGTATTAATTATTTTTTTAAAGTATAGATATGACTAAACGTGTCCCCTGTACTCTATCCGCAGCCTTTCAAGAGGACCTAAGAAAGGTAACTCCTGCATTAAAGTAACAGGCGGAGGATTGTTATGCAAATGAATTAAACTTTTATTTACTATGCCAGTTTACATTTAAATGATATTAAAATTAGTCCTCTGATTGTCTTTAGATGAGCACTGGGAGTTTGCTTATATGTGTCAGCTGTGGCTCAGTGGGTAGCATACATGCCTTTGACTCAGGAAAGTTGTGGGTTCAAGTCCCCCTCCAGGAATTTGAGCACTAAAATCTAGGCTGGCACTCCAGTGGAGTGCTGCACTGTCGGAGTGCTGTCTTTTGGATGAGATGTTAAACCGAGGCCCCGTCTGCTCTCTCAGTTGGATGTAAATGATTCCATGGCACTATTTTGCAGAAGAGCAGGGGAGTTATCCCGGTATCCTCAATTGGCATAACAAAACCAGCAACTATCGATCTATCAGTTTAATATCAGTTGTGGTGAAGTTACTGGAAACGAAGCCAGAGTGACTGAGCACGCCAAGCTCTAGAATTCCTTCCCTTAACCGCTCCACCTCTCCTCCTTGCAACTCTTTGTCCTGGGCCAATATTTATCCCGCAATCAACATCACTTAAAAATACGATTGATGTGGTCATTATCGCATTGCTATTTGTGGGAGCTTGCTGTGTGCAAATTGGCTGCCGTGTTTCCTACATTACAATAGTGAGTATACTCCAAAAATACTTCATTGGCTGTAAAGCGCTTTGGGACGTCCGGTGGTTGTGAAATGGTAATACATCAATGCAAGTCTTTCTTTATTATTCTGGCCAGGAGCTATTTGTTCCCTGAGTACTTAAGGAGGTGGCCTTGGAAATAGCGGATGCATTGAGTCATTTTCCAACATTCCATAAACTCTGGATCAGTTCCTATGGAGTGGAGGGAAGCCAATGTAACCCCACTTTTTAAAAAAGGAGGGAGAGAAAACAGGGAATTATAAACCGGTCAGCCTGACATCGGTAGTGGGTAAAATGATGGAATCAATTATTAAGGATTTCATAGCAGTGCATTTGGAAAGAGGTGACATGATAGGTCCAAGTCAGCGTGGATTTGTGAAAGGGAAATCATGCTTGTCAAATCTTCTGGAATTTTTTGAGGATGTTTCCAGTAGAGTGGACAAGGGAGAACCAGTTGATGTGGTGTATTTGGACGTTCAGAAGGCTTTCAACAAGGTCCCACAAAAGAGATTAATGTGCAAAATTAAAGCACACGGGATTGGGGGTAGTGTTCTGACGTGGATTGAGAACTGGTTGCCAGACAGGAAGCAAAGAGTAGGAGTAAATGGGTACTTTTCAGAATGGCAGGCAGTGACTAGTGGAGTACCGCAAGGTTCTGTGCTGGGGCCCCAGCTGTTTACATTGTACATTAATGATTTAGACGAGGCGATTAAATGTAGTATCTCCAAATTTGCGGCTGACACTAAGTTGGGTGGCAGTGTGAGCTGCGAGGAGGATGCTATGAGGCTGCAGAGTGACTTGGATAGGTTAGGTGAGTGGGCAAATGCATGGCAGATGAAGTATAATGTGGATAAATGTGAGGTTATCCACTTTGGTGGTAAAAACAGAGAGACAGACTATTATCTGAATGGTGACAGATTAGGAAAAGGGGAGGTGCAACGAGACCTGGGTATCATAGAAACATAGAAACATAGAAACTAGGTGCAGGAGCAGGCCATTCAGCCCTTCTAGCCTGCTCCGCCATTCAATGAGTTCATGGCTGTACATGAAACTTCAGTACCCCCTTCCTGCTTACTCGCCATACCCCTTGATCCCCCGAGTAGTAAGGACTTCATCTAACTCCCTTTTGAATATATTTGGTGAATTGGTCTCAACTATTTTCTGTGGTAGAGAATTCCACAGGTTCACCATTCTCTGGGTGAAGAAGTTTCTCCTCATCTCGGTCCTAAATGGCTTACCCCTTATCCTTAGACTGTGGCCCCTGGTTCTGGACTTCCCCAACATTGGGAACATTCTTCCTGCATCTAACCTGTCTAAACCCGTCAGAATTTTAAACGTTTCTATGAGGTCCCCTCTCATTCTTAAAGAAAGACTTGCATTGATGTATTACTGTTTCACAACCACCGGACGTCCCAAAGCGCTTTACAGCCAATGAAGTACTTTTGGAGTATACTCACTATTGTAATGAAGTAAACACGGCAGCCAATTTGCATACAGCAAGCTCCCACAAACAGCAATGCGATAATGACCAGATCATTCGTATTTTTAAGTGATGTTGATTGCGGGATAAATATTGGCCCAGGACAAAGAGTTGCAAGGAGGAGAGGTGGAGCGGTTAAGGGAAGGAATTCTAGAGCTTGGCGTGCTCAGTCACTCTGTCTTCGTTTCCAGTAACTTCATGATACATCAGTCATTGAAGGTTGGCATGCAGGTACAGCAGGCGTTTAAAAAAGCAAATGGCATGTTAGCCTTCATAGCGAGGGGATTTGAGTACAGGAGCAGGGAGGTGTTACTACAGTTGTACAGGGCCTTGGTGAGGCCAGACCTGGAGTATTGTGTACAGTTTTGGTCTCCTAACTTGAGGAAGGATATTCTTGCTATTGAGGGAGTGCAGTGAAGGTTCACCAGACTGATTCCCGGGATGGCTGGACTGATATAACAAGAAAGACTGGATCAACTGGGCTTGTATTCACTGGAGTTCAGAAGAATGAGAGGGGATTTCATAGAAACGTTTAAAATTCTGACAGGTTTAGACAGATTAGATACAGGAAGAATGTTCCCAATGTTGGGGAAGTCCAGAACCAGGGGTCACAGTCTAAGGATAAGGGGTAAGCCATTTAGGATCGAGATGAGGAGAAACTTCTTCACCCAGAGAGTGGTGTATCTGTGGAATTCTCTACCACAGAAAGTTGTTGAGACCAATTCACTAAATATATTCAAAAAGGAGTTAGATGTAGTCCTTACTACTAGGGGGATCAAGGGGTATGGCGAGAAAGTAGGAATAGGGTACTGAAGTTGCATGTTCAGCCATGAACTCATTGAATGGCGGTGCAGATTCGAAGGGCCGAATGGCCTACTCCTGCACCTATTTTCTATGTTTCTAAGAGGTGGGGAGACACTCTGTGTGGGGGAGGGGAAGAAGGAAACTTTATGTTCATGTCCACTTAAACCAGCCAACTTTAATCCTGTTTATATTAGTCAGGAGGTTGTTCACAAGTGTTATGTTATAGGAACATAAGAACATAAGAATTAGGAGCAGGAGTAGGCCATTCGGCCCCTCTAGCATGCTCTGCCATTCAATAAGATCATGGCTGATTTGATCATGGACTCAGCTCTACTTCCCCGCCCATTCCCCATAACCCCTTATCCACTTATCGTTTAAGAAGCTGTCTCTTTCTGTCTTAAATTTATTCAATGACCCAGCTTCCACAGTTCTGAGGCAGCGAATTCCACAGATTTACAACCCTCTGTGAGAAGAAATTTCTTCTCATCTTTGTTTTAAATGGGCGGCCCCTTATTCTAAGTTCATGCCCTCTAGTTCTAGTCTCCACCACCAGTGGAAACATCTTCTTTGCATCCACTTTGTCAAGCCCCCTCATAATCTTACATGTTTTGATAAGATCACCTCTCATTCTTCTGAATTCCAATGAGTAGAGGCCCAACCTACTCAACCTTTCCTCATAAGTCAACCCCCTCATCCCCGGAATCAACCTAGTGAACCTTCTCTGAACTGCCTCCAAAGCAAGTACCGTATATACTCGCGTATCCTACGATCTCGCGTATCATGCGACCCCTAAATTTTCGTCCCCAAAACATGATTTTATCATATATCTCATGTATCATGCGAGTCACTTTTTTGAGATCGAATACAGACCTTAACATGAAACATCGAGTGGATTCTGCTGTGAAAGCTGTTCGCGAATCGAACACCGATATAGCAATCATTCCAGCTGGCTTGACTAGCGTCGTTCAGCCACAGCCTCTACTGTGTTTGCGGGTAAAAGAAGCATGGGCTGAGATAGATGGAGCCTCTAATAATGCAGCAAACTTCAGAGGGAGTTGTGGGTGGCGATCTCTAGACCACAGCAAAGATACAGTATAAGCGACAATAGAGGCTGCAATCCAGCCCAGGAGATACCTGCCGAGATTCAGCGTGGATACGGTCTGCTTAACAGCCTAACAGCCTAATCTTGGCCAGCACTTCACACCCGCAAATTTTGTATCTCGCGTATCATGCGACCCCCCCAAATTTAGGTTACAATTTAGGTCTTCAAAAGTCGCATGATACGCGAGTATATACGGTATATCCTTTCGTAAATATGGAAAACAAAACTGCACACAGTATTCCAGGTGTGGTCTCACCAATACCTTATATAGCTGTAGTAAGACTTCCCTGCGTTTATACTCCATCCCCTTTGCAATAAAGTCCAAGATACCATTGGCCTTCCTGATCACTTGCTGTACCTGCTTACTATCCTTTTGCATTTCATGCACAAGTACCCCCAGGTCCCGCTGTACTGCGGCACTTTGCAATCTTTCTCCATTTAAATAATAACTTGCTCTTTGATTTTTTTTCTTCCAACATTATACTCCATCTGCCAGATTTTTGCCTACTCACTTAGCCTGTCTATGTCCTTTTGTAGATTTTTTGTGTCCTTCTCACACATTGCTCCTCAGCCAGAGGAAACATCCTCCCTTCATCTACCCTGTCAAGCCCTGTAAGAATTTTGTATGTTTCAATGAGATCTTCTAAACTCGAGAGAATATAGGCCGAGTCTACTCAATTTCTCCTCGTAGGACAATGCCCCCATCCCAGGAATCAGTCTAGATGCAATGCTGTAGGTTTATTTTGTTGAGGCCACAGGAGTTATGTCGAACCTGCGAGCCATGTCTAATTCACATTAGTGTCCAGATCAGGGGGGCCGAAATTGCCCCTTTCCTTAAGGCCTGTTACCCTGAAAATCGATGGCCACACTGTGGAGTGCATTGGCCTTGTCTTTCCGTCGAATGGCTGCTGCTAGCCCAATTATCCTCCCGAGTTTTCCTGCCGGTGCCCTGATCCCCCCCCCCCCCTTACTGCTCCGCTGCTGCCAATCGGCAGTAAGCACGACATCACCGTGCACATTGCTGATTTCACCCACCGACGGCAACATTACCCTTGGAATATCTTTGGCCCGCTCGCAGGTGCCAAAACAAGCTTTTCCCCAGTGGTCCAGTGAGGCTGTGGCCTTCTGCAATGGCGGTGCGACTTCCCTTAAAGGGGAGGGCGCACTGCCGCTGCCGCCATGTTTTGTTTTTGTTGGCCGACCTGGCAATTATGCCCCCGGGTTTGGCCGGGCCGCCAACAGGCAGTCTGGCACCCCCTCTTGGGTGCCAGGCCGCTGGGCAAGCCGAAACCTCCTTGGTGGCCCAGTGGCCGAAGTTTTAAAAAGGTGAAGGCTCTCCTCTTTAATGAAGGGGCGAGCCGTGGTGACGCAGCGCCATGATGATGTCATTGCGGCGGCCGCTCCATACCACCCCCAACTTCCGTCCCTCAGGTGATGTCACCATCGCGGTTTTGCCCCTCAGGTGATGTCACCATCGCGGTTTTGCCCCTCAGGTGATGTCACCGCCGCGGTTTTGCCCCTCAGGTGTAGCCATCGCCCCCATTATGACCAACTTCCAGATCAAAACAAAAAAAAAACCTAAGAGCCGAATGTCGCGCAGGAGGCGACTTAACCGCAGCTGCGGTAAAAACACCGAAAGGGGGTGGGAGCGCTCCGCTTTGGGCGGGGGGCAATTTCTACTCTCAGGTGTTTACACTAACCTGGTATCGACAGTACTGTTTACAAAAGAACGTAGCCCTGCTCCTAAAATAATAAGGGACTCCCAGGAGCCAATTGATAATCTACTCATGAATTTGAGCTCCGTCTTAAATACAAGCACCTTCAGGGAGCAGCTCGGGTTAGAAGAACATCGCTCACTCTCTGTGTTATGTTCAAAATAACTCCACAAGACTGTTTACATACATAACATCGCTCCCCGCCAAAGTCTTCGATACAAGTTATTTACAAGTTGAGGCGATATGGGGCTCTACGTTCCCGGGTTGATCACCTGAGTTGAAGTCCTGGCATGGGTGAGTTGGTCGGATTATTGCTGCGCTGCGCTGTGGCTGGTCTGATCGGACTGTCGGACATGGTGGATTCATCCTTGTGGTTGACAGCGAGGTCGATTGCTGGTTGGGTGTGTGTTGGTGGATCAATGATGGTAATGTCCTCTTCAAACTGTTCTTGTTTGTCAGTGAATCGCAGTTTGGTCTGATCCAAATGCTTTCTGCACGCTTGTCCATTTAGAAGTTTGACAACAAACACTCTATTTCCCTCCTTGGCTAAAACAGTGCCAGCAACCCATTTGGGACCATGACCATAATTAACAACAAATACAGGGTCATTAACCTCAATGTCACACGGTACAGCCGCGCGATCGTGGTACATGTTATGCCGGTGACGCCGGGTTTCTACATGATCATTGAGATCCAGGTGGACTAAAGAGAGCCTGGTTTTGAGTGCTCTCTTCATTAACAATTCTGCCGGGGGAACCCCGGTAAGCGAGTGGGGTCGCGTCCGATAGCTGAACAGAACCTGAGATAACCGGGTCTGCAGGGAACCGTCCGTCACACGTTTCAAGCTCTGCTTGATAGTTTGGACTGCCTTTTCTGCTTGACCATTGGAAGCGGGCTTAAATGGGGCAGATCTGACATGCTTGATGCCATTGCGGGTCATGAACTCGTTGAATTCCGAGCTGGTGAAATATGGTCCATTGTCACTAACAAGGACGTCGGGCAAACAATGGGTGGCGAACATGGCCCGGAGGCTTTCAATGGTGGCAATGGACGTACATGATGACATTATTACACATTCAATCCATTTAGAGTAAGCATCCACTGCTACTAGGAACATCTTTCCTAGAAAGGGGACAGCGAAATCTACGTGGACCCTGGACCACGGTTTGGAGGGGCATGACCACAGACTTAGTGGGGCCTCCCTTGGCGCATTGCTCAACTGTGAGCAAGTGTTACATTGGTGTATGCATGACTGCAATTCCGAGTCAATGCCAGGCCACCAAACGTGCAACCTGGCGATAGCCTTCATCATGACTATGCCTGGGTGGGTACTGTGTAGGTCGCGTATAAACGTTTCCCTGCCTTTTTTTGGCAAAACCATGCGATTCCTCCATAGGAGACAATCTGATTGGATGGATATTTCATCCTTGCGTCGGTAAAACGGTTTAATTTCATCTTGCATTTCCCCGGAAACAGCCGACCAGCTCCCATTAAAGACGCAGTTTTTTTACTAGTGATAGCACCGGGTCCTGGCTAGTCCAGGTTCTGATCTGGCGAGCCATGACGGGTGGCCCCTCACTCCCAAAAGCATCCATTACAAGAAGCAAGTCTGTGGGCTGCGCCTATTCCACCCCGGTGGTGGGCAATGGTAGCCGACTGAGGGTGTCAGCACAGTTCTCAGTGCCTTGTCTGTGGTGGATTACATAGCCATACGCAGATAATGTTAGTGCCCATCTTTGGATGCGGGACGAAGCATTGGTGTTAATACGTTTGCTTTCTGAAAACAGCAAAATGAGCGGTTTGTGGTTGGTTTCAAGCTCGAACCGGAGTCCAAATAGATATTGGTGCATTTTCTTAACCCCATATATGCATGCTAATGCTTCTTTCTCAACCATACTGTAGGCTCTTTCAGCCTTAGATAAACTTCTGGACGCATATGCAACCGGTTGCAGTTAGCCTGACACATTGACTTGCTGTAACACACAACCGACCCAGTACGAAGATGTATCACAAGCTAGTACTAAATATTTACACAGGTCATACAATACAAATAACTTGTTAGAACATAGCAGGTTTCTGGTCTTATCGAAGGCGGTCTCTTGAGATTTACCCCAAACCCAGTCGTCATCCTTACGTAACAACAAATGCAAAGGTCCCAGCAAAGTGCTCAACCCGGGTAGAAAGTTACCAAAATAGTTGGAGAACGAACGCAGCTCCATCACATTCTGTGGTCTGGGTGCATTCTTGATGGTCTCCGTGGGTCTGTTGCCGTCTGCCCCAATCTTTCTCCCCAAAAATTCGACCTCTGGCACCAGGAAAACACACTTGGAGCATTCAGCCTGAGTCCCACTCTGTCCAGTCGCTTTAGAACCTCTTCCAGGTTGTGCAAGTGTTCGGTGGTGTCACAGCCAGTAATCAGGATGTCGTCTTGAAACACAATGGTGCATGGAACCGATTTCAGCAGACTCTCCATTTTCCTCTGGAAGATGGCAGCAGCCGAGTGAATCCCAAAAGGGCATCTGTGGTATATGAACAGTCCTTTGTGCGTGTTGATGCACATCAATCTTTTCAGCCAGCTCCTGTGTCATGTAAGCAGAGGTTAGATCCAGCTTGGTGAACGACTTCCCCCCCTGCTAACGTTGCGAATAGGTCCTCCGCTTTGGGTAGTGGGTATTGGTCCTGTAACGAGACTCGGTTGATCGTTACCTTGTAGTCTCCGCAGATTCTGACTGTGCCATCGTTTTTCAACACCGGAACAATTGGACTGGCCCACTCGTTGAACTTGACTGGTGATATAATTCCCTCTCGTTGAAGTCTGTCCAGTTCAATCTCTACTTTCTCCCACATCATATATGGAACTGCTCGGGCCTTGTGATGAACGGGCTGTGCATCAGGGACTAGATGGATCTGCACTTTGGTGCCTGTGAAGTTGCCGATGCTTGGTTCAAATAGCGACGGAAATTTGTTTAGCACTTGAGCGCCCGAGGCGTCAATGACCGAAGACAGTGCTTGATGTCGTCCCAGTTCCATCGGATCTTTCCTAGCCAGCTTCTGTCGAACAGCATTGGGCCATCACCTGGTACAATCCATAGTGATAAATCATGCACAGCTCCATCGTACGATACATTCACTGCCGCATTGCCAATGACAGGTATGAGCTCTTTGGTGTAAGTGCGCAGCTTTGTATAAATCGGGCTTAGTTTTGGCCTTTGTGCCTTGTTACCCCACAGTTTCTTAAAAGCCTTCTGGCTCATAATTGACTGACTCGCCCCCGTGTCCAATTCCATGGAAACTGGAATGCTGTTAATTTGACTTTCAACATTATCAGAGGACTTTTGGTGGTGTACCCCATACACTTCCTCTTCTGCCTCAGGCTGAGTTGCCTCTCTTACTCGTTCAGTGCGATCCGCGCTGGATCGGTCACCTTCTGCCCACTCTGCCATGTGGTGAGTCGCAGCACGTTTGCACATTCGCTGGAGGTGCCCCTTTGTACACATAGTGCTTGAATCGATATTGATGGGCTCTATGATTACCCCCGCAGCGGCAACATGGTGTTAATGGATTCGCATTCATGCCCCACTGCAGACTCTGAGTCATCCTAGGTCTGGCCTCTGCAGATGTGTAGGCCCTGCCATGTACAGTTCTGCTTGCTGAAGGCATTATTTTATGCACCGAGCTTCGATGCTGAGAAGATATCTGCTTAGTGTTATCGTTCATGGACATGAAAGCCTGGGCTATCGTGATGGTCTTGCTCAGATCCAGGGATTCGGCAGACAGCAGTTTGCGAAGAATGACCTCGTGGCCGATTCCAAGCACGAAAAAGTCCCGCAACATTTCCCCCCAAAATCCATCAAATACGCACGGTCCCACAAGGCGTCATAGGTCGGCGACATAGCTTGCCACGTCCTGGCCCTCGGAGCGGTGGTGCGTATAAAAGCGATACCTGGCCATTAAGATGCTCTCCTTCGGCTTGAGGTGTTCCCGAACCAGCGTGCACAACTCTGCATATGTCTTGTCTGTAGGTTTCATCGGTGCTAGCAGATTTTTGATGAGGCCATATATCGTGGACCCACAATTGTTGAGGAGAATCGTCCTGCATTTGACCGCGTTACTGTCCGCATCCAGCTCGTTGGCCACGAAGTACTGGTCAAGACGCTCAACGAAGGCTTCCCAATCATCACCCTCAACAAATCTCTCAAGAATACCAACGGCAGCCATAACCGCGTGAAAGTTCGTGATTTCTTACTCGTCGCCAATTGTTATGTTCAGAATAACTCCACAAGACTGTGTGCTGTAAGCTCAAATTGATGTGACCTTAGTCTCTTTAGTCAAACTCCAGAGTGCTGAAGCAGCATGGCAGACAATCTTTTATACTTGCTTGCACGGGGTGTGCAGGTGACCCTTGGGACTCCAACAGGTGCGCCCCCTGGTGGCAAGTCTTACACTATTATAAAGTTTACATACATAACACTCTGGGTGCAGATTTCTATTAGAAGCATGTTAGCAATCCTGCAGGCGAAATAACAATCCCACTAAATGCCCCAGAGACCGGGTCCTTTTCCCTGGATGTATTCCCGCTGCCTATGGGATGCACCATGGCATTTGAAGACCTCTGCTGAGATAAATTGTGCGAGGCTTTCTTTGCGTGAAGTTGGAGGAGATCGGATGGGTGAGGATCCAGAGGGAAAAGGATGAGATTTTGAACTCAATGCCTAGCAGGGGAGCAGCCGAGAGGGTTAGTGAGGACGAGGGTAGTGGGCGAGCGGAACTTCATGCAATTGGATGAGTTTCAGTTTGTGCGAGGTGGAAGACATCCTGGAGGGTGTTTGGGAAATCAGGAGGTGATGGAAACATGGAGAAGGGATTAAAGGGCAGATTGTTAAAAGATCCCACTGCATTATTTCGAAGAAGAGCAAGGGAGTTATCTCCGCTGTCTTAGCCAATATTTATCCCTCAACCAACATCACTAAAGCAGGTTACCTGGTCTTTATGGACTCTGTACTGGGAGTGCTAGAGCGGAAAATCTCTCTCCTGTAGTCTGTGACCTGGACACCAAAGAATCTCTTTAGTTACAAATTTTATTACAGACATGTATGCAGATTTGTGGCATGGTTGCAGGGAATAAATGAATACTAAACGTTTGAAATGTTACAATTTGTAATCAGTCTGACCGAGATGTGACTCCAGACCCACAGAAATGTGGTTGACTCTTAACTGCTCTCTGAAATGGCAGCTCACCACCACCTTCTCACGGGCAATTAGGGATGGCCAATAAATGGCCTTACCAGTGACGCCCATATCCCATGAACAAAAAAAAATCATATCACATTGCTGTTTGTGGTGGCTTGCTGTGGGCAAATTGGCTGCAGCGTTTCTTACATCACAACAGTGGCTACACTTCTAAAGCACTTTACTGGCTGTAAAGCGCTTTGGGACGTCCTGAGGTCATGAAAGGCGCGATAGAAATGCAAGTTCTTTCTGCTTTCTTCTGTTTTTGTGTCACATTTTGTGATAGGGAAAGGAAAGAATGGCTAACCCAAGCAGACTGCATTCTTCTCTGGAGCTATTGGTAGCCCAATGTTTAGGAATTACAGGCACACATCTCAAATCCGGCTTTCCAAAAATCGGAATTGTTCGAAAACTGGACATTTTTGAGGCAGCCAAGTTGGCGGCATCGAGTGGTGAGGGACGAGGAAAACGGTAAAAAATGGTAAAAAAATGCAGTGCTGGGGGGGCACCGGGCAGTGAGGAGCAGCGGGTGGCGAGAAGCGCCAACAGCGAGGTCCGAAATCCAGAAAAATCCGAAAACCGGCACAGTCTCGGTCGCGAGGTTGCCGGATTTCAAACGTATCTGTATAACCTACCGGATTAGTGGCGGTGGAAGTGGCTGCCTGATATGTTGACACAGATCTACATCTCCCGGCATCTGACACATCCTTTGCTATGTTATTGCTCGGTTCTCCGTCTACAGGCACTTTCCTATTTAGCCAACGTGATACAGCTCACCTTTCAAAAGCAGTGATAGAAGTTAGGTGAGACGTGCATCGCTCTGTAAACATATAGGTGTCGGATGATGCCACTCAATTTTAAAAAAATGCTTCATAAAATTTGATGATCTGAGTTGATAAATTTGAATTTTCAGGATATAATTAATTATTCATGTGTTTACTAAGGATTGTAGCTTTACTATAAAATTGCAAAGAATTTATTTTTGAATTCTTTACGTGAAGAAAATAAACGAATGTGCTGATTTATAGGAACTGTGAAGCATTGCATTGTATCAAAATGACTGCAGTATAATTGATACCGATTGCCAATTGTAACATTTCAAACGTTTAGTATTCATTTATTCCCTGCAACCTTGCCACAAATCTGCATACATGTCTGGAATAAAATTTGTAACTAAAGAGATTCTTTGGCGCCCAGGTCACAGGCTACAGGAGAGAGGTTTTTCACTCCAGTGCTCCCAGTGCGGAGATGCACTCACTAGCCGTTTAAACTAATTGTTGGAAAATCGAGGTCTGAGAGCCCACAATTTCCTGGCAAGGGCTGAAGTGGAAAATGTCCTCATATTTGCTTGGTTAAAAAGAACAGCAAAGCATTTGCATAGCGCCTTTCACGACTTCAGGACGTCCCAACCCACTTTACAGCCATTGAAGTACTTTTGAAGTGTAGTCACTGTTGTAATGTAGGAAACGCGGCAGCCAATTTGTGCACAGCAAGCTCCCACAAACGCCGGTGACCAGATAATCTGTTTTTAGATTGTTAGTTGAGGTTAAATATTGGCCAGGGCACTGGGGAGAACTCTCCTGCTTTTCATTGAAATAGTGCCATGGGATCTTTTACGTCCACCTGAGAGAGCAGGTGGGGCCTCGGTTTAACGTGTCATCCGAAGGACGGCACCTCCAACAGTGCGGCACTCCCTCAGCACTGCACTGGGAGTGTCAGCCTTGATTTTGCACTCAAGTCTCTGAACCCGTGACCTACTGACTCAGAGGCGAGAGTGCGATCCACTATAGCGACTTCGGTATTTGGGCCAAGTCCCGTTCACCCATCACCCCTGTGCTTGCTGACTCCCGGTCCCCAAAAGCCTCGATTTTAAAATTCTCAACCTCGTATTCCAATCACCTCCATGGCCTCACTCAATCCTGATCACTGTAACCTGCTCCAAAGTAACAAAGAACATTTGAATACAGGAGAGAAATAACAAAAAATCCCAGAAAGCTGCACTGCTGCCAGAAATCTTACTCTGAGGATCTTTAAATGTGCTTGCTTAAACAGCACATCCTAGATATTGGCAAGTGCAGAACTCAGCACTATCGCTGACTAAAGAAGAAGAAAGACTTGCACTTATATAGCGCCTTTCACAACCTCAGGTTCTTCCCAAAGCACGACACAGCCAATGAAGTACTTTTGAAGTGTAATCACTTTTGTAATATAAGTAACGCAGCAGCCAATTTACTCACAGTAAGCTCCCACAAACAGCAATGTGATAATGACCAGATAATCTGTTTTTTTTTAGTGATGTTTATTGAGGGATAAATATTGGTCAGGACACCAGGGATAACACCCCTGCTCTTTTTCAAAATAGTGCCATGGGATCTTTACATCCACCTGAGAGAGTAGACGGGGCCTCGGTTTAACGTCTCATCCAAAAGACGACACCTCCGACAGTGCAGCACTGGAGCGTCAGCCTAAATTTTTGTACTCAAGTCTCTGGTGTGGGACTTAAACCCACAACCATTCATGACTCAGAGGTGAGAGTGCTACCCACTGAGCCAAGGTTGACACACACATAGTTGAGATCAATGTTGCTGATTAGCTGTAGGTAAGTTCAGACTAGCGTACAAGAGGAAGAAGTGTCAAAATAGGTACCAAATAACTAGCAAATCTCCACGAGATTGCTCATGGTAAGTTGAGTGCTTTATAAGGACAGGATTGCTATACCAGCTAATAGACAATGTATTATTCTGCTGCTGAGGTACAGTTGTGTTTTAACCTAGCTTTTCGCTTTAAGAGCGTGTAGTCTAATTGCTGTCTTTACAGGATCTGCTGATCTTAAGTAACGGTTAATTGCTGTTTGTGGAATGGCAGATGCTTGTAAATTTCCAACTCCAGATCAGGAGAAACAAGCACAAATGACTGGGTTCCTTGCTATTTAAAAAGAACCTTTTGATATCTTAGGTGTAAGGCCTATAAAAACTTCCTACGGAAAACTCTGTGTGAACATTTTCTATGAGAATTCCTATGCTAAAATATCCATTCTTACCTGTTACACTTACCTGCCACATTTCCCTGTAGTGCCATTGGTGGCACTGTAGGAGGATTGCGAATGTTAATCTGATCAATGACCTGTAATAGTTCCCTGTCACACAACAAGAGCCGGATCATTACCTGCGAGAGCTTCTCCACAGCTACAACGGGCCCAGACCTCAGGCCTACATGACTTACATGACTTGCTGCCTGTACCACCTACTTTCTAAGGTTGCCAACAATGTCCCCTTTAATTTTTGGGGCTACATGTCTCCTTTAAGTGGTTGCATGGCCCATTCAAAAAATGCCATGCCTGCGATGGTTTTCCTATTTCAAAGCTGGTGAGCCAGCTGCGAGGGAGCTGGAGAATGCATTCGCAACCTCCGTTTAGTCCGTGAGCCTGACCCTGAGCTTCCGGTCGCCTGTCACTTTAATTCTCTGCTCCACTCCCACTCTGATTTCTCTGCCCTCAGCCTCTTACAAAGCTCAACGTAAGCTCTAGGAACAGCACCTCATCTTTCGATTAAGCACTTTACAGCTTCTTGGACTCAGCATCGTGTTCAACAATTTCAGACCATAACCTCTGACCCTATTTTTTCACACGGCAGCTGTTGATGATTCTGCCATTCCCATTTACACCCTATCTAGATTCATCTTTTGTTTCTTTACTTGTCCCATTACCATCTCCTTTTGCTTTGCAGTATCATCCCTTTTGTCATGTATGCTGACGACACCCGGCTCTACCTTTCCACCACTTCTCCATACCCTGCCTGGTATCTGAATTGTCAGACTGCTTATTATTAAATAATAACAATAATTTTTATTTATATAGCGCCTTTAACGTCGCAAAAATGTCCCAAGGCGCTTCACAGCAGCGATAGAAGACAAAACAGATAAATTTGACACCGAGCCACAGAAGAAGAAATTACAGCAGGTGGAGGTAGGTTTTAAGGAGCATCTTAAAGGAGGAAAGAGAGATAGAGAGGCAGAGAGGTTTAGGGAGGGTGTTCCAGAGCTTAGGGCCCAAACAGCTGAAGGCACAGCCACCAATGGTTGAGCAGTTATAATCAGGGATGTTCAAGAGGCCAGAATTTGAGGAGCGCAGACATCGTGTGGGGTTGTGAAGCTGAAAAAGATTACCTCTGTGGCTCGGTGTCAAATTTATCTGTTTTGTCTTCTATCGCTGCTGTGAAGCGCCTTGGGACATTTTTGCGACGTTAAAGGCACTATATAAATAAAAATTATTATTATTTAATCAATCATTCCTACCTTCCATTGTATCACAGGCCTTCCCTTTTGTTCTTTCCTCCCCTCCCCCTTTCCCTGCCCCTGCATTTGCTTATAACCTATTACATCTCTAACCTTTTCCAGTTCTGATGAAAGGTCATCGACCTGAAATTTTGCGGGGGCGGGGGAGGTCAGTGGGTGCGATGAGTGATGGATCTGGTGGGAAAATGTGTTTTTTTTGACAGTGGATTGGGACCCCGCTGTCAACCCACCACCACGTGCCTTTCCCAGATGTCAGCGCTGAGCAGACCCCACACGCAGCAGCGGGGGAGACAATTCAGGTCATTATGAACTTGTTAACAGACCATTAAGAGGTATTTTGAGCTCAGCTTTACATTTGACCAGGTCATCCACGGGATCCACACTGCTCGGGGATCACATCAGGTAAGCAGGGCGGGAGTTGAATGACCATGGAATCATCTCATCACTTGACAACTAGAAATGTGCTATAAAAGCTTCCATCTCACAGCTGTTCACTTTCCAAGCTCAGAAGCTGTTGCTTACTGAACATGGAAGACTGATTGAGATTTATGCAAGTTGCAAGTGCTTGGAGCAAACTCTCTATCCAGTGTCACCTCATTGGAGCAATCTCTTTCACCATTGACAGATCGCTTCTGTCATCTCAAGTTCACCTGCCATCTATTCCATCAGAATGGGTACAGTTTATACTGTCTCACCTTGGTCCTCAGAATCCCACCATGATCAGCCCCAACACCAGCAGCACCAGGCACAACAGCAACACCAACAATAACACTAACATTCTCCACAATCACCTGATGCTGCACAGGACAAAGGGCATCAGCACCCGACCACATTGCTGCCCGGGAGGCCAGGGGTGGCCTCACCATGGCCAAATTTACTTCACTTGATGCTGTACACCTTGGCTACCACATGATGTGCCAGATTGGCACCACCCCACACCAAAACAATGCCCAAGCCATTTCTTTCACACTCATCACCATTGTGGGGGGTACTGTTATGTCTCACCATTCACTGCAACTCACTAAGCTACTTCCAAAGGTGCACACAGATCTTTCCAAGATCACAAAGTGTTCAAAATAAAGTTTTCAATGTTTGACACCACATTAACAGAAACTTTACATGAACATTGGCTAAAACACCAAAGTGCCTACCCTTGTGTGTTGTTAGTTGGTATGATTGGACTAGGATGAGGGTGAGTGTGAGGGGTATCTAGTGAGGTGGGGAAGTGATAATGTAGATAGAGAGAGAGAGGGATTGGTGGAGGTGCAAGGTAAGTTGGTGCGAGTATGGATGTGCAGGAGGAGGGGAGGGAAGGCAGAGTGATGGGAATGTGATGAGTGGCACAGCAGGATGAGGTTGAGTGTGGCTTTGCAGTAACGTTTCGTGATCGACTGAGATCATTGAAATGTTTGCGCCACTGCAGCCTGATCCTCCTGACCACATCCCTGCTTGTGCCCTCCTGTGCAATGTGCAACCAGGCTGCATTGATCTCCTGGGAGGTCTCTTCCACCCATTGGAAGGGGAGAGAACCTCCTTGCATATTGTGACTCCCTCTATATGCATCTGGAGGGAGTCATGGGAGAGCCTGGGTGCAGCCATACACCTTTGTGCAGTGTTGATCAGTGTTTGCAGCACCTCAATGCCATAGAACATTGACAGCACAACTGTCAAAGTCAATTTCCGCTTGGTCCCTTTAAGGCAACTGGCTGATGATGCATCATTAAATGATGTCATCAGACGCACTTCCTTCAATTGGCTGACAAACTCGCTGGACGGGCTTAACAAGCCCAATCAGGGAAAAATCATTTTGGACAGCGGGCTGGAGTCGGCAGCGAGGCCGGGACCTGCCATCGATGTCGCCCACCACGGACCCGCCGAGGTAGGGGAAATCCGGCCCATTACCTCTCTTTCTCTCTCCACAGATGCTGCCTGACCTGCTGAGTAGTTCCAGAATGTTCTGTTTCTATTTCCAAGGGTTGTTACTGACACTGAAGCAGGAACAACGACAGCAGAAGAAAATAAATAATGGTAAGCTACGCTCCTTGGTGTGTTTAATCAGCTCTTGTAGGGCTGGGCCTTGTGCAGCCAGCACCAAAACCAAATTAAACCTGCTTGACATCGAGTTCAACAATTTCAAACTATAACTTCTGCTCCCCCCCCCCCCCATTTTTAGTTTTTTTCCTCTTTCCCACGACAGTTGTTGATGATTCGGCCATCTCCATTTACACCCTAACTAGACTCATCTTTTGTTTCTTTACTTGCCCCATTACCACCTCCTTTTGCCTTGTGCCATCATCCCTTTTGTCTCTTAGGGGCTGAAATTGATCAACTCACCGCCCACTGCCGCTGACTGCCGCCCACTGCCGCCGACATTCCTCCTGAAGATCTGCCCAGTGCCACTCTGGAGCTGGCCTGGAGTGGGCGGGAGGGGAGAGCCGCCGGGAACCGCCCGCTGAGGTCAGCAGACGGCCGAGTGGCGCACCCGAAATCCCGCCCACCGAGCTCCCAGATTGATGTGGGCGGGAGTCGGCGCCAGAACGGGGATGGACCCCTGGCTGAAGGCTAGTCTGTCCCTGACGGAAGAACCTGAAATAAAGGTTAGTGAATATTTAAAAAAATTTTTTTCCACAGTGGCTTACCTGCATGGGGTCCACTGAAGGTCTTCCGATAGTTTTTTTATTTTTTACTGTTGATTTTTTTTTCAGGTCTTCGACCCTTCTTGGGCCTGACTCCCTCCTCCGTGGCACTTGGGCGGCAAGCGTCTCTACCACCGAGAATGGGACCTCCTGCCTGCTGCCGCCCAGATTGCCGGCATACGTCGTCCATTTGTCGCCCACCGATCTTTGAGGGACCTTGGCGATGAATATCCCGCCCAAAGTACTGTCCGGGATCTCAGCGGCACTTTGGATGGCAATTGGGCCTTGTTGAAAATCGGCCCCATAATCTTTTCTATCTTCACCCTTTCGCATACCCTCCCTTTTGTTCTTTCCCTCCCTCTACCCTTTCCCTGCCCCTGCACTTTCTTGACACCTCTAACTTTTTCCAGTGTTTTTCTCTCCACAGATGCTACCTGACCTACTGAATATTTCCAGCATTTTCTGTTTTTATTTCAGATTTCCTGCATCCACGGTATTTTGCTTTTGCCTTAAACCTGCTTGATATTTTTAAGGCCATCAGCCTGGGTAGACCTATTTTACTGGTCTTCCTGACTGTTGCCAGTCTTAAGGGCCAGTACATGTGTGTTCTGGTGCCACGAGTGAATTTTTCATAGAATTTACAGCACAGCACCAGGCCATTCGGCCCAGCAGGCCCGTGCCGGTGTTTATGCTCCACACAAACTTCCTCCCTCCCCTCTTCATCTAACCCCATCAGCATCATTTTCTATCCCTTTCTCCCTCATGTATTTATCTTGAGCACAAAACTCTAGGCTGACACTCCAGTGCAATGCTGAGGGAGTGCTGCACTGTCGGAGGTGCCGTCTTTTGGATGAGACGTTAAACCAAGGCCCCGTCTGCTCTCTCAGGTGGACGTAAAAGATCCCATGGCACTAAGGAAGAGCAGGGGAGTTCTCCCCAGTCTCCTGGCCAATATTTATCCCTCAATCAACATAACAAAAACAGATTATCTGGTCATTATCACATTGCTGTTTGTGGGAGCTTGCTGTCGGGGGTGGGGGGGAGGTGGTACTCTGAAAGCAAATTTGTAAAATAGATTATGTCGGTGGTCCCTGAAATTGTTGTGTGGGAGTAGCTCTGAAATTAGTCTCGAATCAAGGTGAACAGTAATGAACCTGCTGTAAAAGAGAATTCATCGTTAGAATTATGAAATTATTATTAAAATTAAAAGCAATTCCACCAATTCTTGATTTTGTGACAGTGCCCAGACAAATAGTCCTGAAAGCATAAAAAAAAAACGACAGCAGATTTTACCTGAAAGGGTTTCTAATGAATTTGCTCCATCTTTCGGTAAAATAACTTGGCCGCCGACTCCTCTGCAGTGTTAACGTCCCTTGGCAATCGATACGCAAAGAATCTGCCTTTGGTAAGTTAGTTAGAAGCATCTTTTAGTCTTGTAAAGGTTACGAGCTGATCATTTATCTTCAGTTTCACACCTTTGATATTAAAGGAGAATGCAGCGATGGAAATAAACTCGTAAAATCAATATTCATGAAATTAAGAGGCTGTGAAATTAAAATTTTTAACTGGGCAAAATGCAGTTGTGTTTTGTTCCCTCATGTAGATTGAATGAGCAAATATTTTTCGTGACATGTGGAGCGTTCAAGGAACACATCATATTTTGTTTGAATGGTTTTATCGACATTTTTAACGTGCTCTTCTATTCGTACTATTACAGATGCAATGTAGGAACAAAGGAACAGGAGTATGCCATTAAGCCCCTTGAGTCTGTTCTGCCAATCATGAGGGAAACATTTTTTTATGCAGCGAGTTGTTATGATCTGGAACATGCTGCCTGAAAGGGCGGTAGAAGCTGATTCAATAGTAACTATCAAAAGGGGAATTGGATAAATACTTGAAGGGGGAAAATTTGAAGGGCTGTGGGGAAAGAGCGGGGATGTGGGACTAATTGGACAGCTCTTTCAGAGAGCTGGCACAGGCACAATGAGCCGAATGGCCTTCTTTTGTGCTGTATCACACTCCGCCAACTTCACTCCATCCGCCAGCATCACTGTGTGAAAGTGTGTGTTAAAGTGTGGAAATGTTCCTAACTATAAATGTTTAAGAAGTTACTGTATCCCTTTTGTCTGACAGTCTGTCTTTAGAAGAAAGTGTCTGCTATGTTTGTTTTAGCTCCACCCACTTCTCTGAGCAAAGCGCTAAAAGCTGTTCAACCCTTTGTAGTCTTGTCTTGGTTTCTAGAAGTTTTAAGAATGTGTAACTATGTTGAATGTGTTTATTTCAATTCATTTACGATTATACACCCATTTGAACTACAATTAAAGTTAAACTGGCGTGGAAAAACTGAGAAAAACAAAAAAAGTTTGTTTAACAAAAGATTCTGAGGGGCAGAAATTTGGGGGCGCTAACTTTAACAGGTATAAAAATTAGTGCCAGGCGCTAATGTTTTTCAGAGTTATGTAAATTCTGTGTTAGCGCTCGTATGACCTGTGATCCAAATCTTACAATTCGCAGCCGCAATGTTGGGGTGCGCGTGTGCAGTTCCGGTGGGAGTGGGGTGGTGCTTAGGATCTGCCCCCATACAGTGCGCACGCGCAGAAGGACACAGAACACCTTGCATATAATCACTCTGAATATGTGTAGGGTGTCCCCTGGAAGGTGTCAGAATTTGTATGGGGTCCAAAGAGTGTGTTAATGTTTGTGGGGAATCTCCAGGAGTGTGTTAATCTTTATAGGCAACATCCAGGAGTGTGTCATAGGATTACACAGAATTAAATAGGATATGCAGCACAGAAACAACCAGTCCATGCCGGCATTTATGCTCCACTCGAGTCTCCTCCCGACTTTCCTCATCTAAATCTATCAGCATAACCCTCTATTCCCTTCTCCCTCATATGCTTGTCTAACCTCCCTTTAAATGCATCTATACTATTCGCTTCAACCCCTCCCTGTGGTAGCGGGTTCCACATTTTACCACTTTACTTTGGGTAAGGACATTTCTTCTGAATTCCCTATTGGATTTCTTGGTGACTATCTTATATTGATGGCCTCTAGTTTTGCTCTTCGCCAAAAGTGGAAACATTCTCTCTGTATCCACTCTATCAAAACCTTTCATAATCTTAAAGACCTCCATTAGGTCACCCCTCAGCCTTTTCTTTTCAAGAGAAAAGAGACCCAGTCTCCTCATCCTTTCCTTATATGTATACCCTCGCATTTCTGGTATCTTCAATGTTTGTAGGGGATCTCTAGGAGTGTGTTAATAAGAACATAAGAAATAGGAGCAGAAGTAGGCCATCTGGCCCCTTGAGCCTGCCCCGCCATTCAATAAGATCATGGATGATCTGATCTTGGCCTGAACACTTCCCTGATCTCTCCCCATAACCCTTGACTCCCTTATCGCTCAAATATCCATCTATCTCCACCTTAAATATATTCAATGCCTCAGCCTCCACAGCTCTCTGGGGTAGAGAATTCAAAGATTCACGACCTTCCGAGAGAAGAAATTCCTCCTCATTGCTGTTTTAAATGGGCGACCCCTTATTCTATGCCCCCTAATTCTAGATTCCCCCATGAGAGGAAATATCCTCTCTGCATCTACACTGCCAAGCCCCCTCAGAATCTTATATGCTTCAATAAGATCACCTCTCAGTCTTCTAAACTCCAATGAGTATAGGCCCAACCTGCTCAACATTTCTTCATATGACAACCCCTTCATCTCAGGAATCAACCTCGTTAAACTTGTCTGAACTGCCTCCAATGCAAGTATAACCTTCCTTAAGTGTAAACCACAAGGTGATAGGAAGGGACAATATGTATGAATATAACGGGACAATATGTATGAATATAAAGGGGCTGCAGGAGGGGTCAAAACTAAAAATCATGGTTTAAAAATTAGTATTAAAACACTTTACCTAAACGCATGCAGCATTCGAAATAAAGTAAATGAGTTGACGGTACAAATCATTACAAATGGGTATGATTTGGTGGCCATTACAGAAACGTGATTGCAGGGTGGCCAAGACTGGGAATTAAACATACAGGGGTATCTGACAATTTGGAAGGATAGAAGGGAAAGGAGGTGGGGTAGCTCTGTTAATAAAGGATGATATCAGGACAGTTGTGAGAGATGATATTGGCTCTAATGAACAAAATGTTGAATCATTGTGGATGGAGATTAGAGATAGTAAGGGGAAAAAGTCACTGGTGGGCATAGTTTATAGGCCCCCAAATAATAACTTCACGGTGGGGCGGACAATAATCAAGGGAATAATAGAGGCATGAGAAAAAGGAACGGCAGTAATCATGGGGGATTTTAACCTACATATCGATTGGTCAAATCAAATCGCACGGGGTAGCCTGGAGGAGGAATTCATAGAATGCATACGGGATTGTTTCTTAGAACAGTATGTTACAGAACCTACAAGGGAGCAAGCTATCTTAGATCTGGTCCTGTGTAATGAGACAGGAAAAATAAACAATCTCCTAGTAAAAGATCCTCTCGGAATGAGTGATCACAGTATGGTTGAATTTGTAATACAGATTGAGGGTGAGGAAGTAGTGTCTCAAACGAGTGTACAATGCTTAAACAAAGGGGACTACAGTGGGATGAGGGCAGAGTTAGCTAAAGTAGACTGGGAACACAGATTAAACGGTGGCACAATTGAGGAACAGTGGAGGACTTTTAAGGAGCTCTTTCAGAGTGCTCAACAAAAATATATTCCAGTGAAAAAGAAGGGCGGTAAGAGAAGGTATAACCAAGGAAATAAAGGAGAGTATCAAATTAAAAACCAATGCATATAAGGTGGCCAAGGTTAGTGGGAAATTAGAAGATTGGGAAAATTTTAAACGACAGCAAAGAATGACTAAGAAAGCAATAATGAAAGGAAAGATAGATTACGAAAGTAAACTTGCGCAAAACATAAAAACAGACAGTAAAAGCTTTTACCGATATATAAAACGGAAGAGAGTGACTAAAGTAAATGTTGGTCCCTTAGAAGATGAGAAGGGGGATTTAATAATGGGAAATGTGGAAATGGCTGAGACCTTAAACAATTATTTTGCTTCGGTCTTCACAGTGGAAGACACAAAAACCATGCCAAAAATTGCTGGTCATGGGAATGTGGGAAGGGAGGACCTTGAGACAATCACTATCACTAGGGAGGTAGTGCTGGACAGGCTAATGGGACACAAGGTAGACAAGTCCCCTGGTCCTGATGAAATGTATCCCAGGGTACTAAAAGAGATGGCAGAAGTTATAGCAGATGCATTCGTTATAATCTACCAAAATTCTCTGGACTCTGGGGAGGTACCAGCGGATTGGAAAGCAGCTAATGTAACGCCTCTGTTTAAAAAAGGGGGAAGACAAAAGGCAGATAACTATAGGCCAGTTAGTTTAACATCTGTAGTGGGGAAAATGCTTGAAGCTATCATTAAGGAAGAAATAGCGGGACATCTAGATAGGAATAGTGCAATCAAGCAGACGCAACATGGATTCATGAAGGGGAAATCATGTTTAACTAATTTACTGGAATTCTTTGAGGATATAACGAGCATAGTGGATAGAGGTGTACCGATGGATGTGGTGTATTTAGATTTCCAAAAGGCATTCGATAAGGTGCCACACAAAAGGTTACTGCAGAAGATAAAGGTACGCAGAGTCAGAGGAAATGTATTAGCATGGATCGAGAATTGGCTGGCTAACAGAAAGGAGAGAGTCGGGATAAATAGGTCCTTTTCGGATTGGAAATCGGTCGTTAGTGGTGTGCCAGAGGGATCGGTGCTGGGACCACAACTGTTTACAATATACATAGATGACCTGGAAGAGGGGACAGAGTGTAGTGTACCAAAATTTGCAGATGACACAAAGATTAGTGGGAAAGCGGGTTGTGTAGAGGACACAGAGAGGCTGCAAAGAGATTTAGATAGATTAAGCGAATGGGCTAAGGTTTGGCAGATGGAATACAATGTCGGAAAATGTGAGGTCATCCACCTTGGAAAAAAAACAGTAAAAGGGAATATTATTTGAATGGGGAGAAATTACAACATGCTGCGGTGCAGAGGGACCTGGGGGTCCTTGTGCATGAATCCCAAAAAGTTAGTTTGCAGGTGCAGCAGGTAATCAGGAAGGTGAATGGAATGTTGGCCTTCATTGCGAGAGGGATGGAGTACAAAAGCAGGGAGGTCCTGCTGCAACTGTACAGGGTATTGGTGAGGCCGCATCTGGAGTACTGCGTGCAGTTTTGGTCACCTTACTTAAGGAAGGATATACTAGCCTTGGAAAGGGTACAGAGACGATTCACTAGGCTGATTCCGGAGATGAGGGGGTTACCTTATGATGATAGATTGAGTAGATTGGGTCTTTACTCGTTGGAGTTCAGAAGGATGAGGGGTGATCTTATGGAAACATTTAAAATAATGAAAGTGATCGACAAGATAGAGGCAGAGAGGTTGTTTCCACTGGTCGGGGAGACTAGAACTAGGGGGCACAGCCTCAAAATACGGAGGAGCCAATTTAAAACTGAGTTGAGAAGGAATTTCTTCTCCCAGAGGGTTGTGAATCTGTGGAATTCTCTGCCCAAGGAATTAGTTGAGGCTAGTTCATTGAATGTATTCAAATCACAGATAGATAGATTTTTAACCAATAAGGGAATTAAGGGTTATGGGGAGCGGGCGGGTAAGTGGAGCTGAGTCCACGGCCAGATCAGCCATGATCTTGTTGAATGGCGGAGCAGGCTCGAGGGGCTAGATGGCCTACTCCTGTTCCTAATTCTTATGTTCTTATGTTCTTATGTTCTAAATAAGGAGACTAATACTGTACGCAGTACTCCAGGTGCATTCTCACCAACGCCCTGTATAGTTGTAGCAGGACTTCCTTATGTTTATACCCTATCCCCCTTGCAATAAAGGCCAACATTCCATTTGCTTTTCTAATTACCTACTGTACCCGCATGCTAACTTTTTGAGTTTCATGTACAAGGACCCCCAGATCCCTCTGTTCGAGAGCATTTTGTAATTTCTCCGCATTTAAATAATAATTTGCTATTTTATTTTTCTTGCTAAAGTGGATAACCTCACATTTTCTCACATTGTATTCCAACTGCAAAATTTTTGCCCACTCCCTTAGCCTATCGATATCCCTTTGCAGATTCTTTGCGTCTTCCTCACAACTTGCTTTCCCACTTATCTTTGTATCATCATCAAACTTGGCTACATTACACTCGGTCCCTTCATCCAAGTCATTAATATAGACCTCAGCACTGATCCCTGTGGCATCCAACTAGTTACAGTCTGCCAACTCTCTGATTTCTGTTAGTTAGCCAATCCTTTATCCATGCTAATATATTACCCTCAACCCCGTGAGCTCTTATCTTGTGCAGTAACCTTTTATGTGACACCTTATCGAATACTTTTTGGAAATCCAAATACATGACATCTACTGGTTCCTCTTTATCCACCCTGCTCGTTACATCCTCAAAGAACACCAGCAAATTTGTCAAACACGATTTTCCTTTCATAAAACCATGCTGACTCTTCTTGATTTCATTATGATTTTCTAAATGTCCTGCTGCTACTTCCGTAATATTGGACTACAGCATTTTCTCAATGACAGATGTTAGGCTAACTGGTCTATAGTTTCCTGCTTTCTGTCTCCCTCCTTTCTTAAATAGGGACATTACATTTGCGGTTTTTCAATCTGCTGGGACCTCTCCAAAATCCATGGAAGTTTGATAGATTACATCCACTATCTCTGAAGTCACTTCTTTTAAGACCCGAGGATGCAGGCCACCAGGTCCATGGAACTTGTCCACCTTTAGTCCCATTAGTTTGCTTAGTACTTTTTCTTTAGTGATAGTGATTGTTTTAAGTCTCCCCCCACCCCCCACCCTTGATTGTCAATTTTTGGGATGCTATTAGTGTCTTCTACCATGAAGACTGATACAAAATATTTGTTCAAAGTCTCTGCCATTTCCCTGTTTCCCATTATTAATTCCCCAGTCTCATCCTCTAAAGGACCAATGTTTACTTTTGCTACTCTCTTCCTTTTTATATATCTGTAGAAACTCTTACTGTCTGTTTTTATATTTCTTGCTAGTTTACTCTCATGAACTATCTTCTGTCTCTTTATAATTTTTTTAGTCATCCTTTGCTGGTTTCTAAAAATTTACCAATCTTCTGCCCTTCTACTATTCTTTGCAAAATTGTATGCCTTTAATTTCAATTTAATACCAATATTTACTTCCTCAGTTATCCACGAATTTTTAATCTTTCTCTTAGAGTCTTTCTTTCTCACTGCAATATATCTTTGCTGAGAGTTATGAAATATCTCCTTAAATGTTTTGCCACTGACTATCTACCATCTTACCCTTTAATCTATTTTCCAGTCCACTTTAGCCAACTCTGCCTCCATACCATTGTAATTGCCTTTATTTTAGTTCAGGGCACTAGTTTGAGGCCTAGCTTTCTCACCCTCACACTGAATTTGAAATTCTACCATGCTATGATCACTGTTCCCAAAAGAATCCTTTACTATGAGATCATTAATTAATCCCATCTCATTACACATTACCAGATCCAAAACAGCCTACACCCTGGTTGGTTCCGCAATGTATTGTTCCAAGAAACCATCCCGCATCCACTCTTTGAACTCTTCCTCAAAGCTACCTTTGCCAGTTTGATTTGTTCAATCAATATGAAGATTAAAATCACCCAGGATTATTGCAGTACCTTTCTTCCAAGCCTCCATTATTTTTTGATTTATACTCTGTCCTACAGTTTGGTTACTGTAGACCACTCCCACTAATGACTTCTTTCTCTTATTATTTCTTATCTCGACCCAAACTGATCCTACATCTTAGATCTTCTGAGCCAATATCATTTCTCACTACCGTACTGATCTCATCCTTTATTAACAGAGCTAGTTACCCCCGCCTCCCCCTCCCCCGCCTCCTCCTTTTCCTTTCTGCCTATCCCTCCGAAATGACAAATGCCCCTGAAAATTCAGTTCCTAGCTTTGGTCATCTTGCAACCATGTCTGCGTAAGGGCTATCAGATCATACCCATTTATTTCTATTTGTGCCGTCAACTCATCTATCTTGTTATGAATGCTACGTGCATTCAGATAAAGAGCTTTTAATTTTGTCTTTTTATCATTTATCTCTACTCTGACCCCACTTTCTGATGCACTTTTATATATATACGCTGTGTCCCTTCCTGTCACATCCTGGTTATCAGTACCCTTATCGCTACGCTGCACTATTACCTTCTCCTTTCTCTTAGTCTTTTTAAATTTCCGCTCACCGGATCCCTCTCCCCCCCTCCACTAATTAATTTAAAGCCCTCTCTACAACCCTAGTTATTCGATTCGCCAGGACCCTAGTCCCAACCTGGTTCAAATGAAGCCCGTCCTGACGGAACAGCTCCCTCTTACCCCAGTACTGGTGCCAGTATGTTAGTAGGGGATATTAATAAGGGGTCTCCAGGAGTGTGTTAATTGATTGTTGGAGGACCCCAACACAGGTAAGTTTGAGAACCAGTGGGCTCCTGGAAATATCATGTAATTGTGATTATTTTCCTCTAAATCTTTGGCGAATTAACTCAATGCCAGATTGGGTCTTTTAAAATATGTTTCTTCTGCCTTAGAGAGCATTGCAATTCCAACTATGCAGCTGGTAAACAACTCAGTAAATGAAATAAGAGATTCCACTCCATCCTTGTTAGCACAGTGACTTGAATAATTTGCAACGAGTGCAGCTCGTAAATATTTGTCGCACTGATTAAATGTGGAGACGTGCTTCCCATTGTTTTGCTTTATTCTGTGGGTTAAAAATGTAGCTTGATAACACGAGACAAGAGTCCTTGCCAAGTCACAGTCTAATCCATTTTCTTCCAGTCTGTAGAGCTGATTACTTTTCAGGACAAATTAAAAACAAATAAATCCCAGTCCCTGAGCACAGTGTTAGTCCCGTTAGGTTATTTGACTCGAATCTGTATGGACTGTCAGATGAGGTGCTCCCTTTTTTGCTCACTATGTTTTTCCAAGTGAAAAATGAAATAAAGTCACAAAATCCCCAAGGTACTTATGGATGAGGAGGGCCATTCGACCCATCTTAATCCAGCCACAGATACCCTACACTTTCTCCACTTGACTGCTTCCAGAGTTTTGGGGGATGAAATTGCCCCTTGTTTTAAGAGTGGCAACGGTGCGGAAAGCACTCACTTGGTTGGCGCGGTCATTTTCTAAATTGCCCTCCTTTGTTTTTGGAGGGATGTATGTGACTGCCTCGGCCGTCTTCCCGCCCCGTCGGTCAGACGCTGACCCCCCGCCGACCGGCAGTGACCCCTATCTGCCCATGAGAACACCACACCCCCTTTTGGGTACCGGGCTGATGGCCCGGCCGAAACCCTCCCTGTAGGCCTAAGTGGCTGCAGAGCTCGCAGCGGCGCTCCCCTTTAACTGAAGGGGAGGGATGTTCTGACACGTCAGCGCGACGCCGCGCTGATGACTCGGAGTGGCGGCTAACCCAATGGCACTTCCGCCCTGCAGCCGCCCAGAACACCGCATCGACATAAAAAAAATTAAAGAGTTGAGTTTTGTTCTACTCTGCGCCCATGGATTGGGGCGGAGAAAAAAAAACCAGTAAGTGCACCTTATTTGGGAAGGCAAATTCGGCCCCTTCATCTCCATCTGGAAGTCCATTCCATGCATTGAACACTTCCCTGTGCGAAGAAGTGCTTACGAATATCAGTTCTCAAATTGTATTTTTACTAGGTCGAACCTGTGTCCCTGCTGTTATTCCTACATTTTAACTTAAAGTGATAGTCCAATTAGCCTTTTCTATTTCCATTACTACCTCTATGAGATAACCTATCAGATGCCTCCCTTCCAGGCCGAAAAGCCCAAGCCTTTCCTATCTTTTGTCATAACTCGGACCCCTGATAATAGGGACTAGCCTCCTGGCTGTTCTCTGCACTGCCCCCCAGCACTTGAATGTCTCCTCTGGTGTCTCGATGACCAGAACTGGGCACAGTACTCAAGGTGTCTGTAATGTATGCACCTGTGAGTATGCTCACAGGCTGGTAGAACTGTTGAGTTATGAATGGCTTAGCCAGTCACATGATGGTCACATGACTCAATAAAACCCCAGCCATTTGGGTTCAGGGTGTCCATGATGACGCAGGTGGTTGTGAGCCTGGTGGATGAACCGGTAACGTGTAGTGTGATTGTTAAACTTTTGCTAATAAACCAACTAGTTCTTAATAGCAATGTGTTGCTATGAATTTTTAAGAAATGAACTCATGAAGAAAATACATTACAGCGTCTATTTGTTTCATTGACAGAGACTTGAAGAGGAACCCTGTGAGGCACTGCATCTGCTATGAAGCCTCACTAGATAGAAGCACAAGTCACACAATGGGGCTGTAACAAGCGCACAGAAGGTTGTGGGTTCAAGTCCCACTCCAGAGACATAAGCTTAAAAATGTAGGCTGACATTCCATGACAGTACTGTACTACATAGTTCCACCTTGTGGACTACTTCTCTACCTAGTGGACTATTGTGATAATGCAGCCATTGCATTGCATTCACAATAAAACATCAGGTGACAGGTCACCTGACAAGTATCATCGAAGCCCCAGGTGATGAAAACCATAACCAGTTGGTGTGGGAAAGAAAACAGGCTATTTTCTTGACTGAAGCAGGCCCTGAGGTGTATGAAACCTGAAAAATGTGCTTGCTCCCATCAAGCCAAAGGATGCATCACTTATGGAGATTCTAAGGAAGTTAGACCAGCACTACAGTCCTGAGTCCCTGGAAATTGCTGAAAATGATCATTTTGGAATACAAAATCAATTATCTGACAAGAGTATCAGTGAGTACATTGTAGCATTAAAGAAGATGTCTATTCACCGTCATTTCGGAAACTTTCAGGACCGAATATTGCGTGACCATTTTGTTTGTGGGATGAAAAATGAAGCAATCAGAAGAAAGTTATTGACAACTCCTAACTTGACTTTTGATTTAGCTTGTCAGACAGCTATGTCAATGGATATGGCCGACCAATATTCCCGAGAATTTCATACCATTTCTAGTCGCCAGACAATCAAGGTGAATCGCCTGCAGGTTAAAAGTAAAAGGCAGTTGGGCCCGAAGGTCTCAGCAACTGGCAATGGTAACAGAGCATTGAAGTCCTGCTATCAGTGCCTGGGACAACACATTCTCAAAGTTATCCATATGTGAAGGCAGAGTGTTTCTTCTGCATGAAAACTGGGCATCTTGTGAAGGCATGCCGACTGAAGAGTAAACCAACTTTTAAGGCTATAAGTAGAAATCCCCAGAGAGCATGGAAGAAAAGCAACAGGATGAGGAAGTTTTGGAGATGCACGTAATCAGGAGCACAAAGATATTACACAGCAATTCGCAAAGTATCCTCATCCATGGAGACGCTGCAGGAACCAGGATACCCATGGAAATCGACACTGGTGCATCCATGAGCGTAGTACCGGAATCACTATATCTCGACAAATTGCTGAATTTTCTATTGGAGAAATCCATGATAGAGCTGCGAGGCTACTCAGGGAAGACATTTCCGGTGGTAGGTCAAATCACCGTACCAGTGAAATACAAGGATCAATTTCAGAGCTTGCCTCTCTTAGTACTGGCAGGAGACAAGCTTGCTTTACTAGGAAGAAATTGGTTGGGATCACTGAAGCTGGATTGGAGTGAGATTTTTCATGTTGAATTAAGATTTGCATCGAAGGATGATGTTATCAAGAAGTATCCGAAGGTGTTCTGTGAAATAGGCAGTCCGATCCAAGGCTTCAAGGCAAGTGTCAGGGTACAGAAGGCAGCTAGACCAGTTTACTGCAAGCCACGTCCCGCACCATATGCACTCAAGGAGAAAGTTGAGCAAGAACTCAAAAATCTAAAGACTGAGAACATTATCTCTAAGATAGATCTATGTAATTGGGCTACACTCATTGGTATACCTAAGTCAGATGGTAAGGTAAGATTGTGTGGTGATTATAAAGTAACCGTAAACCAAGTTCTAGATGGTGATATCCCCAATACATTGCCAAATGTAGAAGATTTATTCACAACACTGACAGGTAGTCAGATCTTCTCAAAGTTAGATCTTACAACTGCCTACTTACAACTGAAGCGAGATGAAGCGTCCAAGTCATGCTTGACTATAAATACTCATCTAAGCCTATATCTTTTTAATAGGCTACCATTTGGAAACATAGAAACAGAGAAAATAGGTGCAGGAGTAGGCCAGTCGGCCCTTCGAGCCTGCACCACCATTCAATAAAAGAATGGCTGATCATTTCCTCAGTACCCCTTTCCTGCTTTCTCTCCATACCCCTTAATCCCTTTACCGTAAGGGCCATATCTAACTCCCTCTTGAATATATCCAATGAACTGGCATCAACAACTCTCTGCGGCAGGGAATTCCACAGGTTAACAACTCTCTGAATAAAGAAGTTTCTCCTCATCTCAGTCCTAAATGGCCTACTCCTTATCCTAAGACTGTATCCCCTGGTTCTGGACTTCCCCAAACATCAGGAACATTCATCCCCCATCTAACTTGTCCAGTCCCGTCAGAATCTTATATGTTTCCATGAGATCCCCTCTCATCCTTCTAAACTCCAGTGTATAAAGGCTCAGTTGATGGACGGTGTGCATGTGTAGATGGAAGGTCTACCGCCATTCAGATAATATTCTACCTCCCTGTTTTTGCTACCAAAGTGGATAACCTCACATTTATCCACATTATACTACATCTGCCATGCATTTGCCCACTCACCTAACCTGCAGCCTCTTAGCGTCCTCCTCACAGCTCACACCGCCACCCAGTTTAATGTCATCTGCAAACTTGGAGATATTACACTCAATTCCTTCATCTAAATCATTAATGTATATTGTAAAGAGCTGGGGTCCCAGCACTGAGCCCTGCGGCACTCCACTAGTCACTGTCTGCCATTCTGAAAAGGATCCATTTATACCGACTCTCTGCTTCCTATCTGCGAACCAGTTCTCTATCCACGTCAGTACATTACCCCCAATACCATGTGCTTTGGTTTTGCACACCAATCTCTTGTGTGGGACCTTGTCAAAAGCCTTTTGAAAGTCCAAATACACCACATCCAATGGTTCTCCCTTGTCCACTCTACAAGTTACATCCTCAAAACATTTCAGAAGATTTGTCAAGCATGATTTCCCTTTCATAAATCCATGCTGACTTTGACCTCTCCTGTCACTGCTTTCCAAATGCGCTGCTATTTCATCCTTAATAATTGATTTCAACATTTTCCCCACTACTGATGTCAGGCTAACCGATCTATAATTCCCCGTTTTCTCTCTCCCTCCTTTTTTAAAAAGTAGTGTTGTATTAGCTACCCTCCAGTCCATAGGAACTGATCCAGAGTCGATAGACTATTGGAAAATGATCACCAATGCATCCACTATTTCTGGGGCCACTTCCTTACGTACTCTGGGATGCAGACGATCAGGTCCTGGTGATTTATCGGCCTTGAATCCCATCGATTTCCCTGAGACAATTTCCTGCCTAATAAGGATATTCTTCAGTTTCTCCCTCTAACTAGACCCTCGGTCCTCTAGTACTTCCGGAAGGTTATTTGTGTCTTTCTTCGTGATGTCAGAACCAAAGCATTAGTTCAATTGGTCTGCCATTTCTTTGTTCCCCATTATGAATTCACCTGAAACCGACTGCAAGGGACCTACGTTTGTCTTCACTAATCTTTTTCTCTTCACATATCTATAAAAGCTTTTGCAGTCAGTTTTTATGTTCCCGGCAAGCTTCCTCTCGTACTCTATTTCCCCCCTCTTAATTAAACTCTTTTCCTCCTCTGCTGAATTCTAAATTTCTCCCAGTCCTCAGGTTTGCTGCTTTTTCTGCTCAATTTATATGCCTCTTCCTTGGATTTAACACTATCCTTAATTTCCCTTGTTAGCCACGGTTAGTCCCCATTTTATTTTTACGCCAGACAGGGATGTACAATTGTTAAAGTTCATCCATGTGATCTTTAAATGTTTGCCATTGCCTATCCACCGTCAACCCTTTAAGTGTCATTTGCCAGACAATTCTAGCCAATTCACACCTCATACCATCGAAGTTACCTTTCCTTAAGTTCAGGACCCTAGTTTCTGAATTAACTGTATCACTCTCCAGCTTAATAAAGAATTCTACCATATTATGGTCACTCTTCCCCAAGGGGCCTCACACAACAAGATTGCTAATTAGTCCTTACACATCACCCAGTCTAGGATAGCCAGCTCTCTAGTTGGTTCGGCGACATATTGGTCTAGAAAACCATCCCCAATACACTCCAGGAAATCCTCCTCCACTGCATTGCTACCTGTTTGGTTAGCCCAATCAATACATCGATTAAAGTCACCCATGATAACTGCTGTACCCTTATTGCACGCATCCCTTATTTCTTGTTTGATGCTGTCCGCAACCGCACTACTACTGTTTGGTGGTCTGTGCACAACTCCCACTAGCGTTTTCTGCCCTTTGGTATTCCGTAGCTCCACCCATACCGATTCCACATTATGCAAGCCAATGTCCTTCCTTACTATTGCATTAATTTCCTCTTTAACCAGCAATGCCACCCCGCCTCCTTTTCCTTTCTGTTTATCCTTCCTGAATGTTGAATACCCCTGGATGTTGAGTTCCCAGCCTTGGTCACCCTGGAGCCACGCCTCCGTAATTCCAATTATATCATAACCGTTACCTGCCATCTGCGCAGTTAATTCGTCCACCTTATTCCGAATACTCCTCGCATTGATGTACAGAGCCTTTAGGCTTGTCTTTCTAACACACTTTGCCCCTTTAGAATTTTGCTGTGATGTGGCCCTTTTTGCTTTTTCCCTTAGGTTTCTCTGCCCTCCAGTTTTACTTTTCTTCTTTCTATCTTTTGCTTCTGTCCCCATTCTACTTCACTCTGTCTCCCTGCATAGGTTTCCATCTCCCTGCCATATTAGTTTAACTCCTCCCCAACAGCACTAGCAAACACTCCCCATAGGACATTGGTTCCGGTCCTGCCCAGGTGCAGACCGTCCGGTTTGTACTGGTTCCACCTCCCCCAGAACCGGTTCCAATGTCCCAGAAATTTGAATCCCTCCCTTCTGCACCACTCCTCAAGCCACATATTCATCTGCGCTATCCTGCGATTCCTACTCTGACTAGCACGTGGCACTGGTAGCAATCCTGAGATTACTACTTTTGAGGTTCTACTTTTTAATTTAGCTCCTAGCTCCCTAAATTCGTCTTGTAGGACCTCATCCCGTTTTTTACCTATATAGTTGGTACCTATATGCACCACGACAACTGGCTATTCACTCTCCCTTTTCAAAATGTTCTGCACCTGATCCGAGACATCCTTGACCCTCGCACCAGGGAGGCAACATTTGGAGTGTCTTCCGCCCCCGCCATATTCCAAGGGGTGATGAACCAGATTTTGCAAGACATTGAAGGGGTAGTATGTTATTTAGATGACATGTTGGCCCAGAAATTGCGGCCTACCTGGGTCAGTACGGAGTTTCTATGGACCAGGGAAGGCATCACAAAAGCTGTGTTTCAGCGCACAATGCGCATGCGCTAAAAACCGGCCTTTCCGATCTGTCGATCTCCAATTTGACAGATCCTCCGCATCTCGGGAGTGAGGACATTCGTATGGGAAGATTGCGATATTTACCCATACCTTGCCCAGCAAATGTCCTGAAAACGCTTGCGCCTGATAAAAGCAGGCGCATAGCCTACTTTTACAGGTGTAAGAGTTTTAAAACACTCAAAAAATATGAAAATAAAATTAAAAAAAAACAGCATTGTATTGTTAAAAACCCTGCCCACTACGGTAAGTTTATTTTAAACCATAAGTAAAAAAACTTTTTAAAAATTCAGAATTTTTTTTTCTGAGACATTTATTAACTTTAATTTCAATTAATTTTAATTATGTGAGGCGTTTTAAAAATTTTTTATTATGGTGTTTAGTGTGTTTGTTTTTTCTCATTGCTATTAATGAGAAAGCTGTGAAATACTGTACCTGTTTGGTTGTGCAGTCACAACCAAACAGGTACAGTATTTCACAAGTGACTGCACCTTCTGCGTCCGAACCTGGAGGAGGGGAGCGCACTTCGCAGCGCGGGAAGAGAAGTCCTCCCCACCCGAACCCCATGCTCCTCCGGGGCTACCAGGTACTTTCGTAAAATTTCTCCGGTCAGAGGCATTCGTCCGAAAGAAGCCCTTGACCGGAATTTCAGTGCCACTAATTTCAGCAACAAACAGGCAAATCAATAATAACATATTGGATGAAGTGCTCAAATGGCTAAAGAAACACAGAGTACGAGTGACTGCTCGCAAGTGTGAGTCATTTCAAAACTCAGTGGAGTACTTAGGGCACAGAGTAGACAAAGATGGTTTACATCCAACCAAGGAAAGCTGGATGCAATTAGAAATGCACCCACTCCCAAGAATGTCACTGAACTTCGATCATTTTTGGGTCTTTTGAACTATTATGGGAAGTTCCTACCAAATTTGGCTACAGTGTTACATCCACTGAAAAAACAGGTCCATTGGAAGTGGTCAGAAGAATGCGACATAGCATTCAAGGCGTGTAAAAGCCAATTGGTAGAGAGCACCATGTTAGTTCACTGTGACGTATTTAAAGAGAATCATGACAGAAGTAGAGTAAGAGAGAGAAGTGTGAAATTAAATCAGAAGGTGAGAGTGAAAAACCATTATCATAAATGGTTAAATTGGTTACCAGGAAGAGTGGTGAAGATATGTGGTCCTCGCAGATATTTGGTCAAGATGTTTGATCATGAAAAGGTTATGTTTGTGCACATTGATCATAATTTACCTACAGATGTGAAAGGAATTGAAAGTTGGAATGATTCGATTATTGCTGACTCATCAGATAGTCTTGTTACAAGTAGAGTACCAGTAGCATATCCAGATCAAATGTGCGAGAAACAAGTTCAAGAGAAAGTCAGAATTTTAGTCAGAGTCCAAGTCAGGCAGCTAAACAGTCTGAAGTTGTAGAGAGTTCTAATGTAGATCAAGGGCATCTCTTGGAGGAAAACGTTCCTCAGGATCAGCCTAGAATGAGTTTAAGTTCGACACCCCTTGGAATATGGCGAAGGTATCCTCTTCGAAACAGAAAACCTGTAGTTAAGATGGATTTGTAAATATAGCAAAATAAGTCCATATCTTTTGTTATGAATAACCATGCAAGTTATGCATGATGATTGTTTGTTATAATTACTTCTTCATTAAGGAGGGAGAAGTGCAATATAGAGTTCCACCTAGTGGACTACTGCTCCACTTAGTGGACTACTGCTCCACTTAGTGGACTACTGTGGTAATGCAACTATTGCATTGCATTCACAATAAAGCATCAGATGACAGATCACCTGACAAGTTCCTGGAGTTAACAATCATCTTGGAGTCTGTGTGTTTGTGAAGTCGTAAAGAATATATCACAAATACTGAGGGAGTGCTGCACTGTCGGAGGTGCTGTCTTTCGGATAAGACGTTAAACTGAGGCCCAGACTGCTCTCTCAGGTGGGTGTAAAAGATCCCATAGCACTATTTCAAAGAGAAGCAGGGAGTTCTCCCTGGTGTCCTGGCCAATATTTATCCTTCAATCAACATCATTAAAAGAGATTACCTGGCTCTAGATTATTAGAATAGATGATTACATTGCTGTTTGTGGGAGCTTGCTGTGCACAAATTGGCTGCCAGCGTTTCCTACATTACAACAGTGACTACACTTCAAAAAGTACTTCAGTGGCTGTAAAGCGCTTTGGGACGTCCTGAGGTTGTGAAAGGCACTATATAAATGCAAGTCTTCCTTTCTTATATTTTTCCACACTCAGAGTGACGCCGTGCACTGATACCCTTCAGTTCCCCAAAAACTGAGACACAAACACAAAAGCACAGTGGGTTTTTTGGCTATGTCATTCCTGTAATGTATTTGCTTCATGGGTTCTTTGCTTAAGAATTCATAGCAACACATTGCTATTAAGAACTATTTGGTTTATTAACAATGGTTTAACAATCACACTAGACATTACCAGTTCATCCACTATTCCTTTCCCATCTCCTGCCTGGTTGTCAAGAGCTATTCAGTGCCTCTCTGCAGCAGTTTAGACAATTGGGAACTTGGCAGGTTGGGGTGGGGGAGGAGTGTCAGGGGCTGATAGTTTTCCATGAATGTTGCAGGTCTAGCAAAGGTTGAGTATAGAGAAATATTATAAATAATAAATGCCAAATAGGTTGTATGAATGTGAATAATAGCTTCAATAAAGAATGAAATTGCATTTATATATCACCGTATTACGACCTCAGGATGTTGCAAAGTGATTCACAACCAGGGGATTAGTTTTGAAGTGTAGTTTTGTTATGTTACCAAGTGCAGCAGCCATTTTGCAAACAGCAAGGCACCAAAACAGCAAAACAATGATTAATCAGATTATGGGGCTGAAATTGACCCACACGGTCAATTCGAATGATCTTATTTTTTGTGCCGACACGGGAATCAGCGGCACTGGTGTGTAGTCAGCCTCTGTTTGTTGCGCTAATGGAGCATTTTCACAGTGCCCACATGCTCAGCGCATGCTTAGTACATCATTGCTGATGTCAGCGCGACACGGATGTGCTGCGTCACGCTGACACGTCACAACGTCCTTCCCCTTCTTTTAAAGGGGAGGGCCACTGCGAACTCTGCAGTCTCATTAGTGGCACTCACTGGGACACCAAGGAGGGTATCGGCCGGGCCAGCGGCCTGGCAACCAAGAGGGGTTGCCGGTCTGCATGTTGGCGGCCCTGCCACACCAGTGGTCGCCATTGTTGGGCTGACTGAAAAGTCGGCCGTCGGAAAAAAAGATGGCGGCCGCCGCGCTACCACCTGCCCTTTAAGGACGTCCGGGACGCCACAGCCACCTCAGCTTCCCGCATTGAGAAGTCGTCGATAGCATCGCGCTGCCGACCTCGTGTCCCGTGGGGCAATTTCCCCTGGTGCTGGGCGATAAGTGAACGGTGATGATGTCACCCCTGGTGCGCCAATGGTAGGGTGTGGTGCCCCGTGGGCAATTCCGGGGGAGGGTGCGCTCTGGCTGCCGTGCCCAGGTGAAAACCCTTTAGCGCCCGATTAGCGCATCCCGGTGGCGCTAACAGGCCTTTCTGAGAGGGACAATTTAGGCCCCATGGTGATGGTTGAGACAAGAAAGAAAGAAAGAACTTGCATTTCTATAGTGCCTTTCCTGACCTCAGGACATCCCAAAGTGCTTTACAGGCAATGAAGTACTTTTGAAGTGCAGTCACTGTTGTAATGTAGGAAACAGGGCAGCCAATTTGTGCAGAGCAAGCTCTCACAAACAGCAATGTGATAATGACCGGATAATTTGTTTTAGTGATGTTGGTTGAAGGATAAATTATGGCTGGGCCACCAGGAAGAACTCCCATGCTCTTTGTTGAAGTAGTGGCCATGGAATTTTGTATGTCCATCTGAGAGAGCAGACAGGGCCTCGATTTAACATCTCATCTGAAAGACAGCACCTCTGACAGTGTAGCGCTCCCTCAGTACATGCACTGGGAGGGCCAACCTAGATTACGTGCTGAAGTGGGACTTGAACCCACAACCTTCTGACTCAGAGGCGAGACTGCTGCCCACTGAGCCAAGGCTGACATCGTGAAAGAGTGTTGGACAAGGCACCAGAAGAGCTCTCCGCTCTTCTTCAAGAAGTGTCACGGGATCTCTTATGTTCACAGGCAGACAAGGCCTCAGTTTAACATTCACCTCCGTCACTCCCTTGGAACTGTACTCAATGTCAGTCTAGATTATGTGCTCAAATCTATAGTGGGACTTAAACCTGTAACCTTCTGAATCAGAGGTGAGAGTTCTATTGACTAAGCCAAACTGAAACTTTAATACTCCTGAAATGTCGGTCTTGGCTCAGCGACAAAGCTCTCGCCGTTGAGTCAGAGGTTCATGGCTTCAACCCCCACTCCAGAGACGGGAGCACAGCTGTGTGGTTGTTAGTGCTGTCATTTGGATGAGACACTAAACTGTCTGCTCTTTCAGGTGGATGTAAAAGATCCCACGGGACCGACTATTCAAAGAAAAGCAAGGGATAAATGCCTGCATTTATCCCTCAACCAACACCATTCATTCATTTATCACATTGCTGTTTGTAGGAGCTTGCTGAGTGCAATTTGGTTGCCGCGTTTCCTACATTACAGCAGTGACCACACTTCAAAAGTACTTCATTGGCTGTGGGGTGCTTTGGGATGTCCTGAGGTCCTGAAAGCAACATTCCTTATAAGCTGCACAGACTGGGACTGGTTTTTCCAAAGCTAAAGTTCTCGCGGACCTGTGAATGGACAGTGGAGTTCCTTAAAGGGGCCGTGCACCTAAAAAATATTAGGGGGAACATTGCCTGAAAGGTGCAAGCTCTTTCCTAATTTTCTTTTGAGCACCAATTAGCAACTTGTCGTCCCAAAGACACTGCTTAATGTTACTGTTCTCTTTTATTGAGACTGATGGTAATTGCCATCTTTAGCGATGCCCCTTGTTCAATACCATATGGAGGTTGCCATCGAGATAGATGTAAGAAATATTAAATGGGAAAAATTAACATAACTAGTTTTCATTCAACATTTGTCAGTCTTTAATATGTGAAGCACAAAGGTACAATTCTATGAAGCACCATTTTCACTTGTCAGGAAAATTATCATCAATCGAAAGACTTTGATCGCCTTTAGAACACAAAAGCTTTTAAAAGCAAAAATATCATCACCAAAAAAATGCTGAGTTATTAGATCCGTATTCAGAGGATCATTGGATCGGAAAAGACTCTACAGTCCAACTGGCCCATCCTAAAAGCTAATACCTCATTTGCCATTCATTATCCAGTTTTCCCTTAAGTGTTTTCACGCTATCTACTTCCACTTCCTCCCTCATCAGTCAGCCACAAAAGCTTGCATTTATATACAATGAAAACTGTCCCAAAGCATTTCACAGAGGCTTGAAACATGAAAGAAAGACTTGCATTTATATAGCGCCTTTCACGACTAAAGTGCTTTATTACTAATTAAGTACTTTTTTGAAATGCAGTCACTGTTGTAATGAAGGAAACACGGAAAAGCCAATTTGCGCACAGCAAGCTCCCACAAACAGCAATGTGATAATGACCAGATCATTTCTTTTTTTTTTAGTGATGTTGATTGAGGGATAAATATTGGCTCAGGTCAAAGAATTGGGTTTTTAGGAGGGTCTGAAAGGAGGAGCGGTTAAGGGAAGGAATTCTAGAGCTTGGAGTGCTCAGTCACTCTGTCTTTGTTTCCAGTAACTTCGCCACAACTGATGTTAAATTGATAGGTCGATAGTTGCTGGTTTTCCCTCCCGCCTTCTTAATTAATAGTGCGACATGTCCAATCCATATGTATCATTCCTGAATATAGAGTTTTGAAAAATGATGACTGACACATCTTCAGTTTCCTTACTCTTTTAATACCCTGGATGGAAACCATCAGATCCTGGAGATTTGTCTATCTTAAGTCCCATTACTTTTTCCATTATCATTAAAAAAAACTTATATTAAAGCTACTAAATCCCTCCCCTTGACTTATTTTTAGCTTCCCTGTCTTAATTTTTTTTTTTTACCTTTCTATTGATTTTATTTTGAGAGCATTAGCTAGCCTCAGTCACTAACACTCACTCCTGCAGCGTGTTCACGATCTGCTCCAGGATTGATGCCTGTAATCTAGGCTGACACTCTGGTGCAGTACTGAAGGAGTGCTGTATTATCAAGACTGCTGTTCTTTTGATGAGACCTTAAGCCAGGGCTTTGTTTATCTGTTCAGGCGAGCTGTTTGAAGGGCCAAGAGTTCCACTGGTGTTCTGGTAACATTCCTCTTTCAACCAACATCACCGAAAATAAACTAACTGGCCATTCAGCTCATCCCTGGTTGTGGGATCTTGCAATCGGTAAAATGAATAATACTGTGGTCTACAGAACAACAGTAACTGCACTTCAGAAGTCATTAATTGAATGTGAAGTACTTTGCATGATCTCTGAGAGAGATGATAAGGTGCTTTAATAATATTTTCAGTTTTCTATTTATCGCTCTTTGCCTTGAGCTGTGGCTATAAACATAAGATGGCAAACAGGGAAAGCCTCAGTCTTATTTCCTCTCTGCTTTGTGTTTTTCTTGTCGCACTGTTGTGTCCCTTCTTATTTTCTTTCTTGATCGTTTTCTTCCTCTCTGCCTCTTTGCTCTGCTGTCTGTTGTAGAAGGACTCTCCTGGACTCTGAGCCATTGCAGTTGCATTTTTCCACACTCACCCAACATGGACCACTTTCCATACCTTGGGAGCCTACTATCAGCAAGGGCAGACATCGATGACGAGGTCCAACACCGCCTCCAGTGTGTCAGTGCAGCCTTCGGTCGCCTGAGGAAGAGAATGTTTGAAGACCAGGACCTCAAATCTGGCACCAAGCTTATGGTCTACAGGGCAGTAGTGATACCCGCCTTCCTGTATGGCTCAGAGACATGGGCTATATACAGCAGACATCTCAAAGCGCTGGACAAGTACCACCAGCACTGCCTCTGCAAGATCCTGCAAATCCACTGGGAGGATAGACGCACCAACATTAGTGTTCTCGCTCAGGCCAACATCCCCAGCAGTGAAACACTGACCACACTTGACCAGCTCCGTTGGGCAGGCCACATCGTCTGCATGCCTGACACGAGACTCCCTAAGCAAGTGCTCTACTCGGAGCTCCGACACGGCAAGCGAGCCCCAGGTGGGCAGAGGAAACGTTTCAAGGACATCCTCAAAGCCTCCTTGATAAAATGCAACATCCCCACCGGCACCTGGGAATCCCTGGCCCAAGACCGCCCTAAGTGGAGGAAGAGCATCCGAGAGGGCGCTGAGCGCCTCGAGTCTCGTCGCCAAGAGCAAGCAGAAATCAAGCGCAGACAGCGGAAGGAGCGTGCGGCAAACCAGACTCCCCACCCACCCCTTCCTTCAACCATTGTCTGCCCCACCTGTGACCGAGGCTGTAATTCCTGCATTGGACTGTACAGTTACCTGAGAACTCACTTTGAGTGGAAGCAAGTCTTCCTCGATTTCGAGGGATTGCCAATGATGATGATGATTTCCTCCGTGAGCTATTTATGGCAAAATTGGAAACAGGTGTATAAAGAACATGCTCTGACCCCTCCTTTGATTACTCTTCCAGCTCAAAGATCTTGTTTCGTTTCAGGCTAACCGCACCCTCCCCATTTCTTCCAGATTTAAACAAAAATGCAAAACTCATTGCAATTGGAAGAGATTGGTAACAAAGGGGGGTGTAGACAGAGTAGATAGAAAGAAACTGTTCCCATTGGTGGAAGGGTCGGGAACCACAGGACCCAGATTTAAGGCGATTAGCAAAAGAACCAAAGGCGACACGAGAAAAAACTTTTTTACGCAGTGAGTGGTTAGGATCTGGGATGCACTGCTGAGAGGGTGGTGGAGGCAGACTCAATCACGGTTTTCAAAAGGGAATTGGATAAGTATCTGAAGGAAAACATTTTGCAGGGCTATGGGGAAAGGGCGGGTGAGTGGGACTAGCTGAGGTGCTGTTGTTGAGAGCCGGCATGGGCTCAACGGGCCGAATGGCCTCCTGTGCTGTAACCATTCTATGATTCTATGAATCATAGACTCATACAGCACAGAAGGAGGCCAATCGGCCCATTGTGCCTGTGCAGGCTCTTTGAAAGAGCTGTACAATCAGTTCCACTCCCCTGCCATTTCCCCTTAGTCCCGCAAAATATTCCCCTTCAAGGAGATATCCAACTCCAAGAGACGAGCAAAAGTCTATCTAGTGCCACAGGTGGTGAGAAATAACAGGAAGTCTAAGGACAAAGATCATTGAAACAGAACATTAAACAGGAGGGAAGATCAGAATTAAAATAGTAAACTGCAGGAGGCAGATAATTAAAAGTAGGGTAGCAGGAACAATTGGACAGCAAATTACATACTTAATACAAACTGGAGTGGTGACACTGCCTGTTACTACACCTCCCGATAAATCAGAGTCATGACTCATCTACAAACTGGGGAATGGTACCAGGATTGGGTGAGGGCAGACATCAGTAGGATGGGATTAAATTGAAATAAGTGAAAAGAGTTTTTTTTAAAAACACAGTAATTTGGTGAAAAACATTCACTAAATTGACATCAGTAATACACTTCCCTAATAGAAATGGCAGTAGGCTTTTTATCGAACCGCAGCAGAATGACTGAGAGCCCGGGTGCTGCCATTGGTTATGCAGATCCACCTGCACGGGTTAACATAAGAACATAAGAAATAGGAGCAGGAGTGGGCCATTCAGTAGGATCATGGCTGATCTTCGACCTCAACTCCACTTTCCTGCACTATCCCCATAATCCCTTGATTTCCTTAATGTCCAAAAATCTATCGATTTCAATGGGTTCACAACTGCACAGTTAGATGGAGTGCTGGACAACACAGAGAGGGAGAGGTCTCTCCATTGGGGGATTAGAAACGGGCATTGGCTATATTTGAACTGGAGGATGGCTGGTTATTAGTAGTTAACAAGGAGAGAAGAATTGAATTAATTAATTGCAAATTAATTAATTTACAACCTAAGTGTAAAAAATCTTCAAGGTGTGTTTGAATAGCTTTAATGGATTTTGTATCATCTTTCCAAAGGCAAATATTGATGGATCTGACCTTTGGTAGTGTCACGAAATTACCCACCAGCCTCTGTTTCTTTTAAGCCATTGCTAGATGAAAAGGGGACATAAAGAGAGATTTTCAGATTGATGGGATGTACCCCCAAAGATCTGAGCGGTGACCTTACAATCATAGAATCATAGACTTGAAAGCAGAGATTGAATGAGCTCTCCAATTTCGTCCCACACCCCAGTTTTTTCCCTACAACCCTGCAAATTAGTCCTCTTCAAATACATGTTTAATTGCCTTTTGAAAGGTCCAATGGAATCTGATTCCACCACCCTTTCGGGTAGTGTGTTCTCGATCTTAACAACCCTCTGTATGAAATAATTATCCCTAATTTTCCCCTCTAGTTCTTTTGACTCACTATATTGTTACTCCCAAAGTGCATTACTTCACACTTATCTACATTAAATTGCATCTGCCATGTGTCTTCCCATTTTACCGATCTATCTATGTCTTCCTTGTCATGTATTCAACCAGCATTGTAACCCATGTATAATCTGACCTAAGTTGTACACTGTGAGAACAATGACCACTAGGTGGGAGACACTCCTAACCTGGACCTTCAGGTACAAAAGGGGAAGCTCCACCCACCTTCATCACTTGAGTGCTAAGGAATAAAGGACAGGTCACAAACTGACCTTCTCTCAAGCATGGGCCTCGTGTGCATTTATACTGTATAGTAAGGACCTATCATTCCTGAAGTCTGCTACTATCCTGCTCACGTTTTACTATGTTGCCAAGTTTAGTATCATCCGCAAACTTCATAATTGTACTCTCTACACTCAAATCCAGCTCTTTGAAATGTAACAATGGGCAATGGGTGCCAGGCCGAAACCCTCCTTGGTGGCCCAGTGACCGAAGATAAAAAATGAAACATTCTCTCCCCTGTAACAGAGGGGATAGAGTGTGGTAACGCACGCATGCTGTGATGTCACCACTACTCCACTGCTGATTGACATCGGCAGAGTCCCGGTCCGACCCATATTCAGCCCCTCAGCCTGCCTTTCAGTCTATGTCCCGCCCCCACTATGATCAATTTCCTTTGGGACTTTGAAAAAATGTCAAAGTCCTGAAAATCGATCTCCCGACTGCATCATGGATCTGTGCGGTAAGTACACACAAAACATCATAGGTGCACCAACTTTATTGTGCAACTGAATTTTGGACCCCATACATATAGAACATAAACTGCACTATCTTCACCAACTTCCTCTGCTACTTCATCAAAGGACTCAATCAGGTTAGTCAGACATGATTTGTCTTTAACAAATCCCTGCTGCTTGTCCTTTATTAACCCATGCTTCTCCAAGAGAGAATTAATTGTATCCTTGACAATTGTCTCTAATTTTTTTCCCACCACTGATGTTAGACTGATTAGCTTGTAGTTACCAGGTTTATCCCTCTCCCTTTTTGTTAACAGGGATGTAACAATTCTCCAGTCCTCTGGAACCACTCCCATAGTCAAGGAGGATTGAAAGATTGTGGTCACAGCTTCTTCTAGCTCCACCCTAGCTTCCCTCAGCAAACTAAGATACATCCCATCTGGACTGGGTGATTTATTAACTTTGACTGATGCCAACCTATTTAGCACCATTTTTCTATCTATTTTTATCCTATCTAATATCTCTACTCTATCTTCCTCTACTGCAACATTAACTTCATCCTCTTTTTTTGTGAAGACAGATGCAAAATACTCATTCGGTACCTCAGTCATGTCCTCTGCCTCCACAAGAAGATTTCCTTTTTTGGCCCTAATCAGCCCCACCATTCCTTTAACTATTCTTTTACTTTTTATATATACATAAAAGATTTTTGACTTCCCTTTTATGTTACCCACTAATCTTTACTCATACTCTCTCCTTGCCCTGTTTTATATCCTTTTTCAATTTCCTCCTGCACTCTCTGTATTCTGCCTGGTTTTCTATTGTATTTTGTACCTGACATTTGTCATAAACCTCCATTTTCTGTTTTATTTAACCTCTATTTCCTTTGTCATCCAGGGAGCTCTAGCTTTGGCTGCCCTATCCTGCCTACTTATGGGAATATGCTTGGTTTGTACTCGTTGTATCTCTGCCTTGAAACCCTGCCATTGCACTAGTTTTCAATTGATATAAATGATTTAGATATAGACACGAGAGGAGTGAGATTGAAGCTTACTGATACCAAATCGGGGGAATTGGGAAATTGTGAGGAACAATGCAACAAATTGAAGGATATACAGGTTAGGGGAGTGGGCAAATAGATGGCAGATGCAGTTTAATGCAGAGGAATGAGATTGTACATTTTCGGGAAAAACAACAGCGAAATAAAGTGTACGCAGTAAGCTTCTTAAAAAAATGGAATAACATAGAAATCAAGGACACCGACACATAGATCTTTATAGAGTTATATATATAGAGAGAGAGGCTTTGAATGCCAAAGCAAGGCTGTAATGTTTGAATTTATATTAAACATTAGTTAGGCCACAGTGAGGAACATACGGCTAGAACCTCTACTTTTTTTGCATGCTTAACGCCCACTTAATGCCCATTTTACCACTTAAATGACAAATAACGCCCATATATCACCCATTTTGGAACAAAATGGAAACTGACGGGCATTTTGCAGAAACTTATCGCCAAACGTTACTTTCCCCATGTGCTTAACGGCGGGAAAAAATATTACCGCCCGGAATCATCAGAATGGCCGAAATCAACGCCAATAATATCACCCAGCGTTACTTTCCGCACTGATTTAATGCCGAGATTCAATATTAACGCGTGCCCACTGTTCTTTTGTCGTAAAGAGCATATTCACCGAAATTAGCGGCCATGAGATCGGCCAGCATCAATTTCAACACCTCGCACACATATTGCCCACAATATTGCTCGCCCAAAAAAACGCCCAGAAAAAGTGGAACTAACCGGAACTAATCACAGCGTTATGGACGCCATGTTCTATATCACATGTTGCATCCTTTAAAAGGCTGCTGTGCTTCAACATCGGCGGAGTTCGGATGTACTCTGCAGGTCGTTGGAGTTAATGTCAACATCTCTACAAACATCTTGACCATACAGTGACCGATTGGAATTGAATAGGTGTCTTCGTTGGGACATTCCTTGTTTGTGACCAATCGGTGGAGATCAGAGAGCTACTGGGGCCTGTCCTTTCTCACCCTCTCTTGGTGACCAATTACATGCAGCAGACTTGACATCGCCAAAGGAATGCTCCAATGCATTATGTGCCCATTGTAGACATGATAGACTGATGAGGAGGACCAGACACTACACTCCCCGCAAGTACAAGGAGAAGCATTCTTACCTCGACTTGCCCAACACCACCTGCCTTCGGAGACTGCGTTTCCACAAAGAGGTTATCACTGAGGTATGCCAGTTGATAAGGGCAGATCTGCAGCCTGCCAGCACCATCATTACTGCACTGTCCGTCGAGGTCAAAGTCACCGCGGCACTGTCGTTCTATGCCTCGGGTTCTTTTCAGGCCACAGCTGGAGACATTTGCGGACTTTCTCAGCATGCCACACATCTCTGCATTAGACAGGTCACTGAAGCCCTGTAAGCACACAGGAGGGACTTGATCAGCTTTCCTATGACCAGAGAAGCACAGAGTGAGAAGGCTCAAGGATTCTCCAGAATTGCAAACTTCCCCAAGGTGCAGGGAGCAATAGATTGTATGCATATCGCGATGCGGGCACCTTTTCAGGATTCAGAGGTTTTCAGGAACCGCATGGGATTCCACTCCCTGAATGTCCAACTGTTTGTCGACCACCAGCAAATTATACTGGCAGTGAATGCTCAATTTCTGGGCAGTATCCATGATGCTCACATCCTGCGTGAGAGCACTGTATCTTACTTGTTTAACAATCAGCCACAAGGTCAATGCTGGATGCTTGGTGACAAAGGATATGGCCTCGCCACCTGGCTGATGAGCCCCCTGCGTGACAACCACACCAAAGCCGAGAGGTGATACAACGAGAACCACAGAGCAACTCGCAATATCGTGGAGAAAACCATTGGAATGCTGAAGCAGCGCTTTAGATGCCTGGACCACTCAGGAAGCAAGCTCCAATACCACCCTGAGCAGATAGCTAAATTCATGGTCGTGTGCTCCATCCTGCACAACTTGGCTATCAGGAGGGGACAAGAATTGCCTGATGAGTCTGACAGTCCACCTCACCAGAGAGAGGAAGAGGAGGACGAGGAGGCGGATGCTGACATCGGGCCAGACAATCAGGCTGACGCTGAAGCCATGCCCTGCCCCCCTGTAGACTGCATGAAAGGGTCCGTGGTGGCATGATAGCTGCAAGAGCCTTACGTCAAGAGCTCATCAATGATCGCTTTGCCTGAAAGAACGTTGGTGTTATTTACAAGACTGACACACTGCTGGGTGTGCAGGTGATACATCAATGGTGGGCCTCACCTTGGTGCCAGTTAAAGTTTAAGTTGATTGAAGTTAAGTGTAATTATACCTTTTGATGTTAAGGAACCACCAACGTGTAACGGTGCAGCTATCTGAGCCAATGTGCTACAAGGTTTTGTTAAATAAAAAACATTTAAACCGAACATTAGTCTGAAATCATCAGTATTTCTGTACAAACCAACCCTTCCCACCATCCCCTGCTTCTCCTCCCCATCTCTACCCCTTCCCCTTCTCCTCTTGACTTCAAGCCGCCTGGCTGAGGAGCTCCTCAGGCGATGCTTCATTGCATGGGGGGGTGGCGGTGACGGCCGAAATGCTGCTTGGACGGATACAAGAGAGGACGGTCCCAAGGTGGGAACGTGCTCCGAGCCAGAAGCAAGATGTTGCTCGTGGCTCTCATGTGTGGTTGGCAATGGGGGTGCGGCACCTTGGGGTGCAGTGCTGCACTCTGGGACCACTGGGAGCCCTCTGCCACCAGTGTTCCTGGCTACCAGCTCCAGGGCCTCCTCCATCCCTTCCATGTTATATCTTATTTGTTGGACAAAAACTCGGTGCTAACTATATTCTTGGTGCTTAGTAGGCTTTTTGCTGCTGGTGGATCTCCCTCATGCCTCCCACAACAGCCAGACAATCACATGCCACAGCCACACACACTTTCAGTGCCTCTGAGCTCCCTCTTTCTCTGTCTTCTCTTCTGCGCATGTCATGATGACAGTTGACCTCCTGAATCGCCGGAATCGAGTGTTGCCATGCCTACGCTAAGGACGGCCACACTTTACGGCAGAAGGTCAAAAAACTTTAACGCTACCGTGCATTTCATATCGCTCGCGGTAACGCCCATTTTCAAAAATGGAGACTTGGTGCTTTGAAAATGGGCGAGAAGCCAGCGATCTGAAAACCCATTTTTACCGCCCTCGTCAGAAATAACGCCCATTTTTGGGCGATAAGCACAAAAGTGAAGATTCTAGCCCATAGAAACAGGATAAGGCCATTTAGACCCTCGAGCATGTTCCATCATTCAATGAGATCATGGCTGATCTGTGACCGAACTCTATGGGCTGGATTTTCGGCTTTCTTGATTTCGGGATGTTAATCGTGGCGGGGCGGTAAAGATACCGCCTGAAAAAAGTTTGCGCCCTTGACTGGGAAATTTGGCAAAAATGAGGATCCATGATTGGAGGCGTTAAATCAGGCATTGCACAACAGACTTTCTGCGGCCAAGCCAAAAATCGCGGCGTTACAAATGTCTCATTGTTGTTTAGTGCCTTGCAACATAACGCTGTATATTGTATGGTTTTATTTGATGGGGAAGTTTTTGTGACTTGGTTACAGTGAAATTTATGATTTATCATTTGCCATAGGTGTCTTGTGCATCATTCCAACATTCACCGGAGATGTGCCTTTATGGGGGCACATAGCGTGTCCAGTATTAGCTCCATCCCTCAGTTTCCTCATTTAGGAGAGCTGGTCCATTACGAATTGGCAATGTGCGACTCTTGGTCCGGCAGCATCTCCACGCTGTCTCCCCCATGGATGGTGTGTCTATCCAATGGGGGCCTCACCAGGCTCCTCTTCATCGCCTCCTCCTCTTGAGGTGGGAATGCAATCCACACTGGCAGTGCCTGGCTCCTCGTGATGACCAAGTTCTGCAGCATGCAGCACACCACAATAAATTTGGATACCTGTTGAGGGGAGCATTGAAGGCTGCCTCCAGAGCGATCCAGGCATCGATCTGCCTGTAGGAGATGGCATATTTCTGTCATCACTTCCTTTCAGAAGCGCAGCCTTCTCACACACTGCTCAACAGAGAGCTGGAGGTCTGAGCATTGGTGCCTGTAAACCCCCTTCTCCCCAGATGTCTTTGGCCTCTCCTCATCTGTGGACCGACATGGCCAAGATCCCTTCTTCTAGCTTGACACCGCCTGGCAATAGCATGGATGTTGCCAAACTAATAATGCCCCCATTAAATTTTCTCATTCACCTTGTAAGGGCACTGTAACGGCAGATAAAAGTGCCGTTTGCAAGTCAGAGCTTCATGCAGCATGCTGTGTACCGAAAATCCCTTAATATCTTTGGCTAATGAAAACCTATCAAGATCAGGTATAAAATTAACAATTGACCGAACATCATTTGCTGTTTGCAGAAGCGAGTTCCAAACTTCTTCCCCCTTTTTGGAGCACATGGAAAGGGTCCAGAAAAGATTTGCTGAAGTGATGCTAGGTATAAAAGGTTATAGTTATTAAGAAAAGCTCAAATATCTCGAGCTTTTTTCACCACGACACAGGGGTTTTGGGAGTGATCCGGTAAAATTTTTCAACATTTGAGAAGGTAACTACCGAGCGATTGGCTCGCTTGGTTGGTGAATCAAAAACAAGGAGTTATAGACTCAAGGTTATCACAACAACAACAACAACCTACATTCATATAGCGCCATTAACCTATAAGAATATCCCAAGGCGCTGCACAGAAGTGTAATCAGGTGAAAAACGGGTGCTGAAGGGGCCAATATGCCATGCCCCATTCCACGCCAGCTAAGTGCCACATTGATTAATGTGCTCCGCAGTTGCTCAGGGCGCCCGCCTCCAACTGGCGTTAGGCCCAATCTGTATGTCATGATGGGGGAGGGGTGGAGGCCTGTGATAGATGATAGAATAATCATTGCTGGGCTGAATGGTCTGTTCTAACTCTGGACCGTCTTAGTTTAAGAGTGGCGTTAAAACAAACAAAAACTAAATGAGAACATCAAAGGTAAAAACAAGAAGTCAATTGGAAACCGAATATTTTGAGCGGTTTGTGACAACATGGCAGAGAGGATTCAAGTGCCAAGCTACGGAAGCTCTTACAGCGTTGGCACTAGAGGATTATTTAGAAATGAGATGTGAACTTTGATTTGAACAAGGGTTGTTCAGCGACAGATGGTGCACAGAACCCTAGCAGACCTAGGCCTGGCACTTTGAAACATTTGGACTAACCATTTCAGTTTCGCTGTCTGGTTAGTTGCCGGATTGATAGGGGGCGTTCCCAGTTCCCCCTCTCCCAAGATTAGTGAAAGCATTGCATTCCATCCGGAGTCCTGAACAAGTACTTGTTCATATGGACTGAAGGTACTAACAGGTAGCCCCACCAAACCTCTCTTCTCTTTCCCATACAATCCCCTAACAGAGAGGGCAGATGATATATTCCTAGAGCTCGACATCAGAGTGGGGGCCTCCTGTACTCGTGTCCGATCCTCCCCGACTGATTCTCCACTGCGTGCTAAACTCAGGAAATCCAACAGGCCCAGGAACAGCAAAGTCTGTCCGCCCCTTCCTTTCCTTCCTTATTCCTTCCTCTCTTCATTTTCCCCAAATGGCCCAACTGAGATTGAAAATTAATTGCATTGAGAACAGGGCCCACTCTACACTCATACAGGATTATCTGTACTCTGGATACATTAGAAAACAGTTCAGCTGGGCCATTGAATATATTTAAGACAGAGATAGACAGATTTTTGAAGGGAGTGGAGGGTTATGGGGAGCGGGCAGGGAAGTGGAGTCGAGGCCAAGATCAGATCAGCCATGATATTATTGAATGGCGGAGCAGGCTCAAGGGGCCAAACGGCCTGCTCCTGCTCCTATTTCTTACGTTCTTATGTTCAAAGCTGAGTCGGAGTCTTTTGGACGACATGCTAAAACCGAGGTCCCATCTGCCCTCTCGCGTGGACATAAAATATCGCTCGGCACTTAGAAACATAGAAACATAGAAAATAGTTGCAGGAGTAGGCCATTCGGCCCTTCGAGCCTGCACCATCATTCAATATGATCATGGCTGATCATTCACCTCAGTAACCCTTTCCCGCTTTCTCTCCATACCCCTTGATCTCTTTAGTCATAAGGGCCACATCCAACTCCCTCTTGAATATATCCAATGAACTGGCATCAACGACTCTCTGCGGCAGGGAATTCCACAGGTTAACAGCTCTCTGAGTGAAGAAGTTTCTCCTCATCTCAGTCCTAAATGGCCTACCCCTTATCCTAAGACTGTATCCCCTGGTTCTGGACTTCCCCAACATTGGGAACATTCTTCCCACATCTAACCTGTCCCGTCCCGTCAGAATCTTATACATTTCTATGAGATCCCCTCTCATCCTTCTAAACTCCAGTGTATAAAGGCCCAGTTGATCCAGTCTCTCCTCATATGTCAGTCCAGCCATCCCTGGAATCAGTCTGGTGAACCTTCGCTGCACTCCCTCAATAGCAAGAACGTCGTTCCTCAGATTGGGAGACCAAAACTGAACACAATATTCCAGGTCAGGCCTCACCAAGGCCCTGTACAATTGCAGTAAGACATCCCTGCTCCTATACTCAAATCCCCTAGCTATGAAGGCCAA